>NW_027363233.1:0-252500 GCF_046119375.1 Phyllobates terribilis | reverse complement strand
AATACTTAACATAGTCAATATTTCCGTAACTCAGAACGTCTTAAAAAAAATATTAATTCCTGCTATTTCCATTTGATTGGGCTAAACCTCTATGCCTTTATTGTCTCCCCCACCTCCCCCAATACATTCTACATTATTCTTAGTTGTTTTCCTTCATGTAGAATTAACCTACAAGGAAAGAAAGGGTTTATTTTTATTCCGATATTTCTGTCCCATTGACTTGCATTGGTTTCCGGTATCGGAATCGGCGATATCCGATACTTTTTGGGTATCGGTCTGATCCAATCCGATCCGATATTTCCCGATATCGGAAGGTATCGCTCAACACTAGTGATAACTTAATGATCTATTGGGTCTGACCATGTGAAACCGCACTGATCAGAATTGGGAAGTTTTATCCCTGACAGGACACTTTTATCCCCATTTTAAAATGCAGCGGCAGGTGGGATGTCTGACCGCAGATCCATTCATTCTCTTTGGGGCTTCCAGAAAAAAACAAGAGCAGCGCTCGCAGCCATTGAGGGAATGAATGGATCAGTGGTGAAGTCGCACATGCTGCTCCAGTCTAGTGGGGATAAAAGCTCCACATTCTACCAATCGGTCCCAGCAGTCAGACCCCCACCAATCAATACCTTATCACTTATCCTTTGGAAAGGTGATTACTTGTTTTCACAGTAGAATTCCTGTAAGTGCATCTTATTCCAAGTATTTAATCACAAATCTAAATAAAGATTATTCTCCTAATTAATATCAGAGAGAAAAATTGACCACCACATAGTGACCGAACAATACCTCATACTGTAAAAGGGAGAAATATCGCCACATCATGACCAGACCATATATTACCAACATATAGCGACCAAATAATTCCACATACAAGGGAGAAATACCACCACACCATGTCCACACCACATAGTGACCAAATTATAACACATACAGGGATAAATACCACACCATGACCGGACTAGATATTACAACATAGTGACCGAATATTACAATACTGATCATTAATGAAATGTCCTCGGATGCACATTCAGTTGAAACCAGTGGGCCCCCTCTACGTCTTGCTCAGGGTCCTGCCAAGGACCCTGAACCACCGGATAATTGTCCAGTGTCCCGGTGCTCCAGTCAGACCCTGTTTGCCCACCAAACTCATCCATTTAAATGTCTGATTTTAGAGTTTGCATTGTGTTCCTTTTCTTTGCTTATAAAAACATAATAATTATAGTCTATGGACCTTTTCTGATGCTGATGGTTCACAAAAGAAATTTGAGACATGTTTGATTGTAATCTGATTTGCAGATAAAACTGGCCCATTCAAATGATTGGATTGCCAAAAAAAGATACATTTGCATCCTTGTTCTGTATGTTTTTCACTGACTAATGTTAGAAGTTTGTAAATCTTCATCACTTTTTTTCTCTCATCAATAGGTGGCAGAAAATGTAATTTTTCAACATGAGGAGAGAAAACTTCATTCCATCACTTTACCTGATGGGCCCATGTGTCAGATCAGCACAGAAGCAAATAGGCTTCAATTGCTCATTTTTAAGTACTCTTTAGCTCATAAAGAAGGGGGCTGGAGGCATGGGAACCTAGAAGGAAGCCCCACATGACCGGGATTGGCCAGGAGGGTGCAATTTTTAAATCCCAATGGTTGGGATTGGGTGTAGGCTTGGAGGGGCTGGCATTTGGATGGGGGAGGGGTAAAGGGGGGGAGAGGTATAATAGGGAAAAGTGCGGGAAAACGGGCAGTCCAGAGAAGAAGTCATTGAGAGAAGTTCTGGAGCACTAATCCCCCAAAAAAAAAAAAAAAAAAAAGATATATATATATATATATATATATATATATATATAATTTTACTTTTTACCAATTTGCTGGGACACTCTTCTGGTTATTATGGAGTCCATGGAGTCCCTTATCGCCAGGCTGAGGGAGACTGCCAGATCCAGGCGAGGAGGGTGGCTTGAGTCTCAGCTGGCCGGGCTGCTGGGGAATGCCGGAGAGGAAGAATCCCCGTCAGGATCGGGAAGAATTGCCAGGAGGACGCGGCCCCCCGAGAGGCTTTCCCCGGAGATGGTCGGTACGGGCAGCAGGCGTACCTCAGGGGACCCTGCGTCCATTGAGCATGCCGGCGGAATCCCCTGCCGGCGTGCCCGCCGCGGCAGGAATCCGCCCAGCCGGTCTGCGGGCTCCCCCTGCATCAGGTCTCGGTCCGCGACTGAAGTTCCCCGCTCCGTCGTGGTGTAGCCTGCCCCTTCGGCGCGCCGCAGTACTAGATCTCAGGCCGCGCCGGAAGCAAGGCCCGGGCCGCAGACGCGTCACCCGGGGGGCGGGGCCTCACCGGAAATGGGGCCTACGTCACTTCCGGCCCCGGATACAGATGGAAGGGATGCACAGCCAATGAGCGGCGGGCGCAGGGACACGCCCCCCGATCCTAGATCCAGCGGCGATTCAAGACGCCGGTTATTCAAAAGAAAAAAGAGCGGCAATCCTGCAGCAGGGAATGGAGGGACCACCAGCGTGGCAGGCACACCTGGCGACGTTCCTGTCAGGGTGCCTGCGAGACAGACCAGAGGGGGCAGACAGCAGCGGAGCTGCATGGGCAGGCAGCAGCAATTCCAGGACCTGCTGCCTGGCCCAAGTCACTCCAGGCTGAGGGATGGAGCGGCGGGCAGCAGTACGGAGTTGCCTGGCAGTTATCCACGGATCAACACGGATCAGGCTGGTGAGTCCGGGTCTGAAAATCGCGGAGGTGCACGGTTGGCGGTGAGGACCGGAACAGAGACGAGCGGAGGACAAACGACGGGGATGTCAGCACGGGCTCAGGTCTCCCCTGGTGACGAGGAGGCCATGGGCGCGGGCCTTGAGCGGCAGGGGTCGGTCGGACTGGATTATGGAGAAGAACAAGACGAACCAAGGACTCATCAGGACTCGGGGAGTACGACTGGCGGGGACACAGCACCTGCGCAGCTTCGTGAGTATGCGTCTATGTATGGTTTGTCGCCCGCGGGGTCTTTAACGGATGGGGTAGGGGATAGGCAGGTGCCTGGGCCCAGCAGGGAAAATGTTAGGGGAGGTAGTGGGTCGGATGTAAGCGGGTTTAGGGATTTGTTGGTTAGCATGTCGCGCATTTTGGCGAGAATAGACAGGGGGGGAGCCATTCAAGGGGGGTTGTCACCGGCGGGGGCTTGGCTACCTAGTCAACCGGCGTTGTTGCAGGTGGGGAGCGAGTCGGCCAGGTCGGCGGGGTATGCAGCTGGGACACCTTCTGGGGTATCGGTTTGTGTGCAGACAGAAAAGGAAAATGCGGATACTGTAAAACTGGATGATAGGGCGAAAGGGGAGGTATACGTGTGCTTTGAGGGGCCGTTGGGGGCGCATTTAAAAAGAGAGGTTAAAGAAAAGATTTGGCGGGACGAGTATGTCAAAATTTTTTCCCTGCTTCCGTTGGAAAAGTTTAACCTGGATAAGGGAAAAAAGGACGACAGTAAAAAAGAGGAGGAAGAGAAACGTAGGTGGAGGTTGATTCCACAGACGTTTGTCAATTGGTTACAAGCTTTTGCAATAATGGCTAGCGTTATTGGAGAAAAAGCTCCTGATAATTGTTCAGGTTTGTTTTGCTACCTTGATGCTATTGGGGAGGCTCATAGGACTTACGGGGGTCAGGTGTGGTTACGATATGACGAGCAATTTCGGCAGAGGAAGGCAGTCCGCCCTGAGATCAGATGGGATCAAAAGGACATTGGTTTGTGGCTGAAGGTTATGGCCCCAGTGAGGTATGGGCAGTCCTTTCACGGGAGCAGCAGTAGTGGTAACCAATCAGCATTACACGGGGGAAGTAGTCAGGGCGCGCAAAGCACTAAGAAGGAAGTGGGAACTTGCTGGCAATTTAACGATGGCCAATGCAAGTACGGGAGCTCCTGTAAATTCAAACACGTGTGCTCCCATTGTAATGGAAGCTCACACGGAGCATCAAAATGCTTTAAGAAGGGAAAGGGAAAGCCGACATTGGGTATAGGTCAAGGGGGTGACTCCGGTGAGGGTGCACGCGATGGCCCCCTTTCTAAGTAGGTATCCGGATCAGTTGAAGGCTAAGGTCATTTCGGATGGGTTTTTGGTAAGTTTTAGAATCCCTCCTCCTGAGCACGAGGTCCCCTTTTCAGTAAAAAATTTGACGTCAGCTTCCCTTCATCCAGATGTGGTTAGCGTGAAGTTGGCTAAGGAGGTGGTATTGGGCAGGATGGCTGGACCGTTTCGGGTATTACCTAGCAGCAGGGTGGTTATTTCGCCGTTGGGTGTTGTGCCCAAGAAAGAGCTGAATAAGTTTCGTTTGATTCAGCATTTGTCGTACCCGAAGGGGCTCTCGGTGAATGATGGCATTGCACAGGAATTATGTTCGGTTGAATATACATAATTTGATGCGGCGGTGCGATGGGTACAGCGATATGGGTCAGGATCGTTGCTAGCTAAGACGGATATCGAGTCGGCTTTTCGGTTGCTGCCAGTTCACCCGGATAGCATCCCGTTGTTAGGTTGTTTTTGGAATGGGCATATTACATGGATAGGTGTTTGCCAATGGGTTGTGCAATTTCTTGTTCTTTGTTTGAAACGTTTAGTACCTTTTTGGAATGGGTGGTGAAGAACTTGGCATCAGTTAATTCAGTCATTCATTATTTGGATGATTTTCTGTTTATAGGCCCTCGGCAATCGTTGTTGTGTAGGAATTTATTAGGTACTATGGTGTGGGTAGCGGAGCATTTTGGCTTACTGTAACGGGTCTGGGAGGTGGAACCTCTGAGCTACTATACAAAGGGGCAGTCCTTGTAAGGAAGTGGGTGGCTCCCAGGGAAGGCGGGTAGGTAGACACGGCAAGTGACAAGAACAGTCTCAGGGTAGAAGGGCAGGACGGTCACAGCAAGTGACGGGGATCGTCTCTTGACAGGCGGGTGGTCACGGCAAGTGACAGCAGGGTAAGAGTCTCTAGACAGGCAGGGGGTCACGGCAAGTAACGGCAAAGCCTCCAGGTAGGCTAGCAGGCAGGTAGCAGATGAGCGCTCCCAGGTGAGCGGGTAAGAGTCTCTCAGCTAGCTGGCAGGTGATCACGGCAAGTGACGGCAGAGCCTCCAGGTAGGCTAGCAGGCGGGTAGCAGGTGAGAGCTCCCAGGTGAGCGGATAAGAGTCTCTGGACAGGCAGGTGGTCACAGCAAGTGACGGCTAAGCCTCCAGGTAGGCTAGCAGGCGGGTAGCAGGTGAGCGCTCCCAGGTGAGCGGATAAGAGTCTCTGGACAGGCAGGTGGTCACAGCAAGTGACGGCTAAGCCTCCAGGTAGGCTAGCAGGCGGGTAGCAGGTGAGCGCTCCCAGGTGAGCGGGAAAGAGCCTCTGGACAGGCTGGCAGGCAGGCAGGTATCAGGCAGGTAACTGGCAGGTACTTCCTGGTCCGCGGGCGGACTGATCCATAGACAGACTGGCAGGTGCTGGTAGGCAGACTGTCGGACCGCAGGATTGCAAGCAGGTAGACAGCACTGGAAGACAAGCTGGCAACGGGACCTGAGGGCTGAAGCAGAGTTGAACGACTTTGCAACAACATTGCTCGGGCACCTCCATTTTGGAGGAGGTGCCTTATATATGGTGGGGTCCTCCGGCCATTGGCCGGGGACTCCTTAGGACGGCGCACGTGGCCCCTTTAAGAGAGAGGGAGCGCGCGCGCGCCCTAAGCACAGTGACCGGGAAGCAGCGCGCGCTGCCAGCAGAATGGGAGGAAGACGCCAGGCACGGAGCGGAGAGGTGAGGGGAACGGCGTCCCTACCTAGCAGGAGGCAGGCGCGCCGACGCTACACTTACCATTGGCAAAAGAAAAGACAGAAGGCCCTTGCACAATCCTAAGCTTCTTGGGCATTGTAATTGATACGGAAAGGATGGAGTGTCGATTACCTGAAGATAAATTGTGTTTGCTCAAGCAGGAGGTCGATAGAGTCGGGAGGTTGCGCAAGGTGACCCTGAGGGAGCTACAATCGCTGCTGGGGCGCTTAAATTTTGCATGCAGGATTATGCCAATGGGCAGAATTTTTTGTCGCAGGTTGTCAGGCGCGACATCAGGAGTGCATGCGCCCCATCATTTTATCCGCCTAAATAAGGAACACAAGGAGGACCTGAAGGTTTGGAAGTTGTTTTTGGAAAGCTATAACGGCAGGTCGTTAATCCAGCAGGAGTTTGTGAGCAGTTTGGATTGTGAGATATTTACAGATGCTGCAGGAAGTGCTGGTTATGGGGCCTACTGGAAAGGGCGGTGGAGTGTTGGGGCATGGCCGATTGGTTGGACGGAGAGGGGTCTTACGAGGAACCTCGCGTTTTTGGAATTATTCCCTATTGTTGTCGCGGTTACTATTTGGGGTGAGTGTTTTGCCAACAGGAGAATTCGGTTTCATTGCGATAACATGGGAGTGGTGTCTGTCATCAACAGCTTGTCGGCCTCGTCCCCGCCGGTGATTAGGCTGCTGAGGGAACTTGTTCTTTGTTGTCTCAATTTGAACGCTTGGATTACAGCAGTCCATGTTCCAGGTGTACAAAATTCCATAGCAGATGCCTTATCTCGTTTTCAGTGGGACCGTTTTCAGGCGCTAGCACCAGAGGCAGAGGACGTGGGTCAAGAATGCCCTTCGCATTTGTGGCAACTGATTATGGAGGAGCCGGACGGTTAATAAGGGAGTCCATTATGAGGCAGACCTGGGCATCATATGAGGCATCATGGCGAGTATGGCAAAGTTGGATTCTGGAGTGGGGTGTGGTGGAAAGTGAAGGAGATAGAGAGATGGCAGTGTTGTTTCTTGTGGGAAGGGCAGCAGAGATTGGATGGTCTGTGTCAAAAGTTAGTAAATTTGTAGCAGGATTGGCATTCGCTTTTAAATTGCAGGGGATAAAAGATGTTACAAAGTCCTTTTTAGTGAAGCAAGCACTTAGGGGCTTTAGGAGAGGCGGTAAGGTGTTGGATAAACGAAGATCAGTGACTTTTAGTATTTTAGAGCGGTTGGGTTTTGTGTTGGATAAGATTTGTTGTTCAGTTTTTGAAGCCACACTGTTTAGATTGGCTTTTTCATTGGCGTTCTTTGGCGCACTAAGATTAGGTGAGTTGGTGGCACCAAGTAGGAATAAGGTTGGGGGTTTGTTTGCTGAGGATGTGAGCGGTCGGAAAGGGGGAATCGAATTTTGGATTAGGAGGGGGAAGACGGATCAATTGGGCAGAGGCAAGCGAGTGGTATTGGGGGAGGTTAATGGATCTTTTATTTGTCCTAGGAGATGTTTAATGGCTTATTGGCAGGTTTGGTCGGGACGTAAGGGCCCATTATTGTGTCATAAAAACGGAGAGTTTTTGTCCCGTTTTCAATTTATTGCAGTATTTAAAAAAGGGATCCGGGAGTTGGGTCTTAGTCCTGAGGTGTACGGGTCGCATTCTTTCAGAATCAGTGCGGCGTCAGAAGCGGACGGTTTGGGTTTAGGAAAGGATGTGATAAAACGCATCGGGAGGTGGAGTTCTGATCGTTATCTGTCCTATGTGCGGCATTAGGTATGCGGAATTATGGTTTTATTTTGTCCAGAAGTGAATACCTTTTTGGTTGTCTTGTTGCAGGTGACGTCCCGTTATTAGTCTGGATTCTTGGACACTCTTTCGTTCATTGAGGGGTGCTGCGGGCGGGTGTGAGGCCAAACGGTAGGCAATTAGGTTTTAGCAGAGAGCAAGTGGTGGTCCGGTGGCTGGGTTTTCGAGAGATGGTATGGAGAAGGGTGCTTCCTGAATTCCATAAGGTGGCTCGTTTGGACCGGGCGCCGGACATTTTGGTGGTGCATATGGGGGGGAATGATTTGGGGGCTCGTCCGGTTAGGGAATTGATGAGGGATATTCGAATTGATTTTTTAAGGTTATGGACATCTTTTCCTGGGGTGTTGACGGTTTGGTCTGACATTGTGCCGAGAAAAAATTGGAGGGAGGCCAGATCAGTGAAGGGCATTAATAGGGCACGAGTAAAGTTGAATAGAGCCATAGCAGCTTTTGTTGGTAGAAACGGGGGAGTAAGTGTTCGGCATCTTGATTTTGAGGCAGGGGTTGGTGAATTTTGGGCAAAGGATGGTGTGCACCTGAACGATATTGGGATTGATTTATGGGCATTATCTATACAGGAGGGGATTGAGAGGGCTTTGGCAGTGTTGGGGCGCTCACGAGCCTGAGGTGGTCAGAGCTGTTCGTTTGTGGCGGGGGGTGGGGTTCTTGGAGTTGGCACAGAAGTGTCGGTGGGAAAGTTATTGGAAATTTACAGGCAGTGGCTTGATTAAGCGGGGTGATCTGGCATTTGGTTTTTTGGGGCTCTGGACGGGGTTTTACCCTGGGAGCTTTTGGTGCCCTTGAGCTGGTGATGGACGGCTGAGGGTAACACGGTGGTTCGATTTCGGTTTAGTTATGTCAAATTTATCCAAAGAAAATTACAGGTGCAGTGTTTTTATTTGTTAAGGTACGTGAGGTCGGTAAGTTGGGGAGGGGGCTTACGGAACTATGGAACCCGGGTTGGCCATATACGGTCATGTGGCGTAACATTGTGTTGATCAGACACACAAAAACTCTGATCAAAGGTCAGCTTAGGGTTTACTTCATGTACACACAAATTGCCAAAGGCAAATAGAGATCCCTTAATAAAGACCTAAATATAAAACATAACTTTTATTTTGATTATTAGATATAATAACGGAAAAGATAACACACACTTAAAATCACACAGTACTGGATGTTTCTGATAATTCAGCGACGGGTTATATGACCCATAACTATTAAAGTGCTTGTGCTTCTGTTATGGCAGCTGTGTATCGAGTGCTTATCTGTCTAATATATTATTCTAAGGAATGTGAACTGAGGTCTAAGATGGTACACATGCAAGAAATAGGAGCATGTTCACACTAGCAAAAAGATGCAAAACCTACAAAAGACAAAAAAATATATCTCATACCCTACCATCATTATATCTAAATGTAAAACAAAGTTACATATGAAATATAGGGTCCTTAGTGAATTATTTTTGATCAAAAAAGTATACAAGCCGTCCCACCAGCGACAAGGTGACCCTAAATTGGGACGGTCCTACACTGTCTATATTAAAAACCTTACTGTATATCAAAGTTGAAGTAATGCATATAAAAGGGTAGACAAATAGAACCGGGTCCCAACATCAGACCACCTAAGCCCGTGGTAAGCTACATATATACTAACCAGCTCAACAAGGGGGATGCCACACCCCTAATTTGCACAGAATGAAAACAAGACAAAAAACCAAGCAATGTGAACTGAGGTCTAAGATGGTACACATGCAAGAAATAGGAGCATGTTCACACTAGCAAAAAGATGCAAAACCTACAAAAGACAAACAATATATCTCATACCCTACCATCATTATATATAAATATATTATTCTTCAGAATAAATCACCACCAATAGTGAGTCCTCAATATAATCATACTCGGTATACACTATTCACTTTATTATCAGGGCTTATTTATCAGGAAATTGGATAAAAGGGATTATGCTATACGTAGCATGAGAAAACTGCTTATATGTACAACTAAACTGGTCATCAAGGTGTTCAGCCGTCTCTCCAGTTTCTATAGTTAGAAAACTATTTGGATCACAATAGATATCTTTTCATATCCAAATGAGCCTTATTCGGCAATATTTGGTTTCATTCATTAGTGGGCAGTGAGGTAAATGCTTCTACTGCCGCCCTTGTATCTCATCTATTAGACTTAGGAGCTGTAGCACTTATTTATCACTGTAGTGCTTTTCAGTTGTCATGCAATAGGGCTTCTTGTAGCATGCATTCTTACCTGTAGCAGCTACTCAAAACCATAACATTTACTGATTTTTATCAATTGTATATAAAGCGGAAATCATACTGCTCCTGTTATTCAGCCCTTGTATTTTGATCAACAGCTACTAATACAATATGATGTACCACCCGGCCCGGCACCTAGAATGACATCCCCACAAAGCCTCACTACACAGTATTATGTCCTCACAGAACGATATGCTCACACAGCCCCTTTACACAGTATTGTCCCCACAAAGTTCCCTTAAACCAGGGGTGTCCAAACTTTTTTCTAAGAGTGCCAAATTTGATGAAGTGAACATGTGCGAGGGCCGATCATTTTGCTTGACATTCTTTGGACCATTAAAATGAATGCAAATAAACTTTTTTTGCAAAGTTTATTGAAAACGGCATACTTTTTATTTTGTGACTTGGATGACAAATCTAAACAGGTGTTTAATCAATCTGCCTTAAAGGGGTTAACCCAGACATACCCCCATTCTCACCCAGGAAGCCCCTCCCCGACTTGAGCATCGAAGCAGTTTATGCTCCAATGTCCTACTTTTGCCCTGCACTAAATTGCGCAGAGGAAAGGCATTTTCTGGAGTTCTAGTGACATACCCGGCTCTCCACGGGGCTGGCAGAAAGCCCAGTGACGTCACCGGCACTGATGGGCGGGCTTTATCACCAGTAAACCAGCTAGAGCAGCGCTAAAGCCTGCACATTAGAGCCGGTGAAGCCTCCTACCGGCAGTGTGTCATTGTAAATAGCACAGGGCAAGGGAGCACATCGGAGCATGAGATGCTTTGATGCCCATGGCAGGGGGGCTGCCTGGGTGAAAAAGGGGGTATGTCTGGGTTCTGAACTTGGACAACCCCTTTAATATAATAAAAACAGGAAACTGAGATATCTCAGGAACATTTTAAAGTACATTACACAAAGTAATGTAAGGTTGTCTGTCAACTTATAAGTTCAAAAAATGTGAACAGGAACATAACAGCAAGTATACATGTGTTCAAGTATATAACTGTCTATCCAACTGACATTAATTGAGATTTTACAACATATTAATCTCAATTAAAAAAAAGAAACTAGCCTGCACTAATGTGAAGGGTGAAACTGGGATCTGGACTGCAGCACATAGACTAGGTCTGGTTCAATGGCCGTGGTTTTGATGCGCAAAATGTCACGCAGGTGAGAGTCACTTAGTCTTGTCCTCACGCGGTTCTTGTTAAAGTTCATAACAGAGAATGTCTTCTCACACAAATATGTTGAGCCAAACAAGCTCAGGGTTTTCTTAGCCAATGTTCGAATCTCTTGAAACCGGCTCTTATCCAGTTGGCGGTAAAAGTTAACAAGAGAGAGCTGTTGATGACGACTGCGTAACTCGCTGTCACAATGTAGCTCAATGAGCTCGAGCTGCAACTGATCAGGAGCATTGTCGGGGTCAACAGAGAATGGAGAGGAGAAAATGCTGATCTCCTTTTCAATAGCTGCAAAATCTTGAAAGCGCCGTTGAAACTCCCCAGCCAGAGATGTGATGTCTGCTGCATACCTGCTTATTTGCGCATGGATATCATCCTGTGGAAAACTGTTAATTATTTCCTGTAGCGCTGAAAAATGGATGGTATTGGGCGGTGTTTGTGACAACTGCCTTAGGAAAAGTTGCAGCTTTGTTCCAAAGGCTTTGAGGTGTGAATAAAGTTGGTTCACCGCTGCATCTTTGCCCTGAAGATTCATGTTCAGTACATTCAGATGCTTTGTTAGGTCGACTAGAAACCCCAAATCAGCCAGCCAAATTGGATCAGATAGTTCTCGCATCGTTTGTCCCTTTGTTTCCAAGAATTCTCCTATTTCCTTTCTGAGAGAGTAGAAACGTTGCAGTGCAGACCCCCGACTGAGCCATCTTACATCGTTATGATATGAAACATCTTCATATTCAGCCTGGATATCCAGTAGAAACTGTTTAAACTGGCGGTGGCACAGGGCTTTAGAGCGGATAAAATTAATGGTCTTTAGTACCGGTTTCATAACATGATCATATTGGAGATGTTTAGCACAGAGAACTTGTTGATGAATGATGCAATGAAGTTTAATAGCTTTGCCTCCTTCTTCGCTCACCTTGTTACAGATTAGGGTTGATAATCCACTTCGTTCACCAGTCATGGCAGGTGCCCCATCAGTAATAATCCCAGTAACTTTGTTCCAAGGCAGTTTCATGTCATCTATGGCAGAACTAACAGAATCAAATAAATCTTTCCCTCTTGTTTGATCCTTGAGGCTCTGGAGGTCAAGTAGCTCTTCAGTCACATTCATTTCATCGTCCACCCCTCTTAAAAAAATCAGCAACTGAGCCGTGTCAGATAGGTCCGTGCTTTCATCACAGGCTATTGAAAAGAAGTCAAAATCAGCTCCTTTTGACATTAACTGTCTCTTAATATCCGATGAAATTTCTTCAATTCTCCGTGCTACAGTGTTACGAGCCAGGCAAATGTTGGAAAACTCTTGCTTCTTCTCGGGACAGACATTCTCTACCATTTTCATAACACATTCTTTGATAAAGTCACCCTCTGCAAAAGATTTGCAATTTTTAGCAATTAACGCTGCCACCTCATAGCTCGCCTTTGTGGCATTTTCATTTGACTCACGGGCTCTTGTAAAAAATCGCTGTTGTGACAATAAAACAGCTTCAAGTTGCTTATACTTTTCACTTCGGTCGTGCCCTGTTAGCTTGTCGTATGTGCTATGTCTCGTCTGATAGTGTCGCTTGACATTAAATTCTTTATAAACAGCAACGGTCTCTTGGCATATCAGACAAACACAGTGATTCTTTATTTCAGTGAAAAAATATTCTACTTTCCACTTGTCCTGGAAGCGGCGGCCCTCACTGTCAACTTTTCGTTTCTTATTTGTAGTTGCCATTATAAAAATTGGCCAGAAGGGGAGAGATTAAAAGGCGCAGAGGGTGGAACAGCAAAAATAAGATACTGCTATATGCTTTATAACACAGGCAGAGAATAGCAAGCTGTGCAACAGTCGCACATCAGATAATGGAATTATAGCACAGTGACAGGCAGTCAGGGGTTAATGAAGGGTATGACAGCTTGCTACCACAAGCTTGTGTGAGAGCCCTGATGGCCTAACCTTTCTGGAGGTGTAAGGTGGCGCAGGGACTTATATATAACTTAATATATATATTATTTATATAATTTTACACAACTAAGCTGAGGTCTTCAGCCTATCTGACCTCTGAACGTCTTACAACCCCTGGGGGCTGGAGATCTCGCACGTCGCGAGATCTTGGCTGGCCGGTTGCCGCCGCTCAGTACTCCGGCGCAGGGAGAAGGAAAGCCGAAATCTCGCGATGTCCGAGATTTCGGCTCTTCTCCCTGCGCCGGAGTACTGAGCGGCGGTGGCGACGAGAGCGGCGGTGGCGACGAGAGCGGCAGCGGCCGCAAGGTACATGCTGCTGGATACCTGGGGGCCTTATTAGTCCGGACCGCGGGCCGCAAATGGCCCGCGGGCCGGACTTTGGACATGCCTGGCTTAAGACATCGCTGTTTCCTCCACTGCACCTCCTGCATTCTTCAATATCCAGATCCATATTCCAGTTTGTCTTCTCTTCTGCACTACGTGAGTCCACAATCAACTGAGGAATGCCTACGTCTGCTTACTATCCTTATTTCTGTTTGCATATTACTGTACCTAAGTAAACTTGAACTATGGTTAACTTTTGCATACCCTAATAGTAATGAAGGCCGTGCCTTACAGATTAGGTTCTAAGAAGTATTGTTTGGAATGAACTTACCTTCATAAACTGTTTGCTGTGATCTTTTGCACTTGAGTTTAAAATAGACTTTCACACTACTCTTGTCTCAGTCTCTGCTTTTGGCCCACGCCATTGGACTTCAGGGTATCTACTAACATCGTAACAGGCAGTTCCTTTGAGCTCATGATTCTCATTTGGTCTGACATGCACTGTGAGCTGTGAGGTCTTATATAGACAGGTGTGTGCCTTTCCAAATCAAGTCCTATCAGTTTAATTAAACACAGCTGGACTCCAATGAAAGAGTAGAACCATCTCAAGGAGGATCACAAGAAATGGACAGCATGTGACTTAAATATGAGCAAAGGGTCTGAATACTTATGACCATGTGATATTTCAGTTTTTCTTTTTTAATAAATTTGCAAAAATTTCTACATTTCTGTTTTTTTTCAGTCAAGATGGGGTGCACAGTGTACTTTAATGAGAAAAAAAATGAACTTTTTAGAATTTACCAAATGGCTGCAATGAAACAAAGAGTGAAAGATGTAAAGGGGTCTGAATGCTTTCCGTACCCACTGTATATAGTACTCAATGTTCCAGGCAGTGGGAGGCATTACTGGGATCCAGAGCAGTCGCTCCAGTCACGTCCAGAGCCTAAGGTCTGGCATAGGAGCTGCCGGACACTTTGTGTGCTCTGAAGTACAAAGGAAGATGGACAGGGACCTGCATAGATGGAAGTTGAAGGCCAGTCCCGGGTGCACTGCAGAGGTGGACGAGAAATACAGGATGAGCTACCAACAGGGCCGAAGAGGAGTTATGCTAAGAAGGAGGATAATGTGAATTGCTGTGCCTTATCCCATCTGTACCCACCTGATGAACTTGAACTGTCAAGTATATGTTTGACTGTTACAAAGAACTTCGTGTCCCCTAAATTGTGTGCGGCGGCTTCTGAGGACAGAAGCCTGAAGGCAGTGGAGGCCTGCGGCCTACAAGAGAGTGTGCTGCACCCCACACCCTAGAGCACACTGGGACTGGGACACCCATTGTCTGTAAAGTGCCAGAGCGAAATCAGACCGACGTTCAGTCACGACTACCGCTCTGTGCCACTTTACAAGATGAGTGATAAGGGAACTTCTCCATCAGAAGAGAAGAGGAAATAATGGTCGCTGCCCAAACTGTGACAAGAACAGGACCACAATGCAACAAGAACTGTCTCACAATGCTCTTGGAACTTTCCCATAATGCATTGCAAATTGAAACTAGAGCAAATACATTAAATCACTAGCAGACAGTGCAGTTATCAAACAATAAAAAAGAGACAGGATTCAAATGCAAGCAACATAATGTCAGAACTGATATACACATAAAGTGACTAGATTCCCTGGATAGCTAAATTCGCTGCTGAGGCAAAAACACGGGCTGCCCAGCACTATTTAAGTGCACCCCATGAAGATAAACACTCTAATTTACAAGGCCATAACATATAGGTGCATCTCACAAAATTAGAATATCATCAAAAAGTTAATTTATTTCAGTTCTTCAATGCAAAAAGTGAACCTCATATATTATATAGAGTCATTACAAACACAGTGATCTATTTCAAGTGTTTATTTCTGTTAATGTTGATGATTATGGCTTATAGCCAATGAAAACACAAAAGTCATTAACTCAGTAAATTAAAATAATTAACAAAAAACACCTGCAAAGACTTCCTAAGCATTTAAAAAGGTCCCTTAGTCTGTTTTAGTAGGCTCCACAATCATGACAATCATGATGAAGACTGCTGGCTTGACAGATGTCCAGAGTTCCAATTTTCATTTGAAATCAAGGTCCCAGAGTCTGGAAGAAGAGTGGAGAGGCCACAATCCAAGCTGCTTGAGGTCTAGTGTGAAGTTTCCACAATCAGTGATGGTTTGGGGAGCCGTGTCATCTGCTGGTGTAGGTCCACTGTGTTTTTTCAACACAAAAGTCAGCGCAGCCGTCTACCAGGAAATTTTAGAGCACTTCATGCTTCCCTCTGCCACAGTATCAAGCTACCAGGGGGGCAAAGGGGGCGGTGGCCCCGGGCCCCTCGCTCTTAGGGGGCCCATCCAGGGCTACGCCAGTGTAACTGTATCTAGCATGCCCCTGGTGCCAGCATCGGGCCCCACTGCCCGCCACCGCCGCAAGTTTACTGATGAGAGAGGGAGCGCGGATCTCTCTCCCATTAGTCCCTTCTGTGACTGACGTCTCTGACATCATCACTTGGCGCCCAGCCCGCTGTGCTGAAGATGTGTGCGTGCTGGGTGCTCTGAGCAGCGAGGGAACCAGGAGGAGAGATGAGTACTGTTTATTTATTTTTTGCCGGGTGGGGGGCGGCATTATATTACAGACTCTGCCTATGGGAAGGGGGAGGTGCATTATACTACAGACTCTGCCTATGGGGGGGCATTATACTAAAGATTCTGCCTATGAGGAGGGGGGGGGATTATACCACAGACTCTGCCTATGAGGAGGGGGGGAGCATTATACTACAGACTCTGCCTATGGGGGGGAGCTTTATACTACAGACTCTGTCAATGGGGGGAGCATTTTACTACAGACTCTGCCTATAGGGGCGCATTATACTATACGAAGGACTATGGGGAGTGCATTATACTATATTGAGGACTATCTGGTGCATTATACTATATGTAGGCTATTTATACAGTGTGGGAGATAATGTGGGTTCTTTGAACAGCGTGGGGGCCATCATACAGTGTGGGAGATAATGTGGGGTCTTTGTATAGTGTGGAGGCCATCATACAGTGTTGGAGCCATCAGCTTGGGGGCTACTAAGGGGTCAGTATACTGTGTGGGGGTACTATACAGTGAGGGGGAATTATATCGTGAATAGGAGAACATCATACTGGTTAGAGCGGAGCTCTACATGGGGGGAGACTCAGGACATTATTAAATCTTAGGTGGGCACTTATTGTTATAGGGGAACTCAGGTTATCGTGACTGTCGAAGGGGCACTATTACTTTCTAGGGGGCACAATGTGGGCACTGTTTTCTAGGACACTTGCACACGGCATTACTTTATTTTAGAGGTTTGTTTTACCATCTAGAGGGCACACAGTAGGTGCAGTAATAGGGACACATTTTGCAGCAGAGGCTCAGTATTGGGGTATCAGCAGGATGAGAAGTTTGTGCAGGTTGGGGATAGATGTGGTCAGTGCCTGAAATGTAAGGAGTCAAATGTGTCTTTGTTGTGATCTCTGCATACCTGAGACTCTGAGCCCTGGCTGGAGAAGTTGTCGTGTCGGTCTGGGCCAGATGGAAAAGACGGGAAAAGTGAACAATTTAATCAGAAAGAACGTCAGCTGTAAGGTACTATATATAACTGAGCTGTGATCTCTTATATGTTCTGCAGGACTGGCATCTATCAATATATGTCACCATATGGCGGTAATATCAGTGCTGGTCTTTGTATAGAGATTATTTTTAGTAACAGCGCGGTCATCTGCTGAGGTTTTCCTACATCAACTATCTGGGTGCGCCGCTATAGTTGGAATCAGGGTTACCTGGTTAGAGGCCCACTCAGAAGTTTCGGCCCCCTGAAACAAAACCTTAGCTACGCCAAGCTTTTTGGAGATGGAAATTTCATTTTCCAGCAGGACTTGGCCCCTGTCCACACTGACAAAAGTACCAATACCTGGTTTAAAACAACAGTATCACTGTGCTTGATTGGCAGCAAACTCACCTGACCTTAACCCCATAAAGAATCTATGGGGTATTGTCAAGAGGAAAATGAGAGACACCAGACCCAACAATGCAGACGACCTGAAGGCTTCTATCAAAGCCACCTGGGCTTCCATAACCCCTCAGCAGTGCCACAGGCTGATCCCTCCATGCCATATTGCCGCATTGATGCAGTAATTGATGTAAAAGGATCCCCGACCAAGTATTGAGGGCATTTATTGAACATAGATTTCAGTAGGATAACATTTTGGATTTTGAAAACATTTTTCAAGCTGTTGTTATAAGGTATTCTAATTAATTGAAATAATGACTTTTGAGTTTTCATTGGCTGTAAGCCATAATCATCAACATTAACAGAAATAAACACGTGAAATAGGTCACTCTGTGTGTAATGGCTCTATATAATATATGAGTTTCACGTTTTGTATTGAAGAACTGAAATAAATTAACTTTTATGGTGATATTCTAATTTTGTGAGATGCACCTGTAGATGGGCTTGGCTGCACCCTGAATAAAAATAGCATGTAAAAAATATATATGATATATATGAGGTATTGGTCGATATTTTGGCCAAAATATACAAGCTCGCAACCTGCTCAAGGGTCCTCATACTTACGAGTCCCTACACTAACATTAAAAGCAAAGTCACAAAAACAAGGAATTAAAGTTCCCACCAAAATTCAAGAATTAACACAGCAAATACAGCAACAATAATTACAAGGATGCAGCAAACCCATATAATGAAGAAGTCAGCAACACAGGTGCAAAATATTGATGAGACAACCACTCACAACCTACCAATTCATGGAGGGGGTGATTGCTTAGTATTAAAACTGCACACAAATAAGCCTTGTATAGGGCACTGGTCACACACAGGTAGTGCACAATGTCTGGCTTACAGCCTATTAGTGAAGCCCAAACTATTAGATTAGGCGGGCTGCCCAGCACTTTTTAAGTACACCCCATGAAGACAGACACCCTAGTTTACAAGGCCAACATTGATGGGTCTGGCTGCACCCTGAATAAAAATAATGTGCAAAAAATATATATGATATATATGAGGTATTAGTAAATATTTTGGCCAAAATACACAAGCTCGCAACCCGCGTCAAGGGTCCTCATACTTGCGAGTCCCTACACTAACATTAAAAGCAAAGACAAATTTAAATTCCCACCAAAATTCAAGAATTAACACAGGAAAAAAGGGCAACAGTGTTTACCTGCCTAGGTCTCAGTACTAATCATACCATATAATAACGATGACAGCAATACAGGTGCAAAATACTGATGCGACAACCACTCACATATTACCAATTAATGGAGGGGGGTGATTACATAGTATTAAAACTGCACACAAAATTATATGGGATTGCTACATCCTAATAGTGCATTAGTTCTGAGATCTGGGCAGGTAAATGCTATATTAATAATTGATTTTTTGGGGAAAGTTAAATTCTCTTTTGTTGGCTTTACTTTTAATCTAACTGAAATACACATAAGCTTTTTTCCTAAACATTAGGATCTGTTTAGAGCCATCAGCTCAAAAAGGCTTCCTTTGACAGACTTGGCATAAGCAGGTCAAAAGGAACCCTGATCTTTACCATTACACCCCTTTACAGGAATGGAGACTTACCACATGCTCAGGGTTGCATCTACAGAGTAGCTGCTGGCCAGAGGAGCGAGCTTGAGGCTATAACTCTAACTAAAGCTTTTTTATTACTAAATGATGGGTTCTGTCTAAGGCCATTGGCTCAAAAAGACTTCCTCGGACAGACTTGGCGCAAGCTACTCCATTCTGCAGATCCCAAGGGAACCCTGGCCTTTACCATTACACCCCTGTACAGGGATAGATACTTACCATAGGCCCAGGGTTGCATCTACAGAGTAGCTGCTGGCTGGAGGAGCGAGCTTGAGGCTATAGTGGTTGATTCAACTCTAACTAAAGCTTTTTTTTCCTAAATACTGGGATCTGTTTAAGGCTGTTGGCTCAAACAGACTTCCTCGGACAGACTTGGCGCAAGCTACTCCATTCTGCAGATCCCAAGGGAACCCTGGTTTTTACCATTACACCCCTGTACAGGGATAGATACTTACCATAGGCCCAGGGTTGCATCTACAGAGTAGCTGCTGGCCGGAGGAGTGCGCTTGAGGCTTGAGTAGTTGAGTCAATCCTAACTAAAGAAAAACCTATCTAATGACACTTTCTTGTTAGGACCTGTCTGAGGCCTATGGCTCAAAAAAGCTTCTTTGGAAAAACTTGGCAAAAGCCAGTCTATCCTACAGGTTCCAAAGGAACTCTGACCTTCACTCTTACAGCCCTGTACAGTGATAAAGACTTATTACAGGGCCTTGATTGCATCTACATAGTAGATGCTGACTGGAGGGGCAAACTTAAGGTTAGAATGGTTCAGCCAACCCTAACTATTGCTACTTTCTTAAATGTTAGGATATTTCTGAGGCCGTTGGCTCAAACAGGCTTCCTTGGACAGACTTGGCGCAAAACACACCATTTCTGATGTTTCCAAATGAACCCTGGGCTTCACCCTTGAACCTCTATACAGGGACCGTTTCATAGTTTTAAGGTTGAAAGACACAAGTCCATCAAGTTCAACCTAAAAGCTAATGTGTTGATCCAGAGGAAGGCAAAAACCCCATGAGGCAGATGCTAATTGCCCCATATTAGGGGAAAAATTCCTTCCCGACTCCACATATGGCAATCAGACTAGTTCCCTGGATCAACGTCCCATAACAAAATCTAGTACGGATCACCTGCAATTTTATATTATTCAAGAAAGGCACACACATGCCCTCCTTGAATTTTTTTTTAGAAAATTAAGTATTTCAATTTCATGTGGTAGAGTTTCATAACCTCATTGCTCACACAATAAAAATTTGCCAACTAACTTCCTTTAGACAAAGTGAATTAGGAGCTTTATGCTAGAGTAATTGAATTAACTCTAACTGAAATAGATTAATGCTTTTTTCCTAAATGTTGAAATTTGTTTAAATCCATCAGCTCAAAAAGGCTTTCTCGGACAGACTTGGCGCAAGCTACTCCATTCTGCAGATCCCAAGGGAACCCTGGCCTTTACCATTACACCCCTGTACAGGGATAGATACTTACCATAGGCCCAGGGTTGCATCTACAGAGTAGCTGCTGGCCGGAGGAGCGAGCTTGAGGCTATAGTGGTTGATTCAACTCTAACTAAAGCTTTTTTTTCCTAAATACTGGGATCTGTTTAAGGCTGTTGGCTCAAACAGACTTCCTTGGACAGACTTGGCGCAAGCTACTCCATTCTGCAGATCCCAAGGGAACCCTGGTTTTTACCATTACACCCCTGTACAGGGATAGATACTTACCATAGGCCCAGGGTTGCATCTACAGAGTAGCTGCTGGCCGGAGGAGTGCGCTTGAGGCTTGAGTAGTTGAGTCAATCCTAACTAAAGAAAAACCTATCTAATGACACTTTCTTGTTAGGACCTGTCTGAGGCCTATGGCTCAAAAAAGCTTCTGTGGAAAAACTTGGCAAAAGCCAGTCTATCCTACAGGTTCCAAAGGAACTCTGACCTTCACTCTTACATCCCTGTACAGTGATAAAGACTTATTACAGGGCCTTGATTGCATCTACATAGTAGATGCTGACTGGAGGGGCAAACTTAAGGTTAGAATGGTTCAGCCAACCCTAACTATTGATACTTTCTTAAATGTTAGGATATTTCTGAGGCCGTTGGCTCAAACAGGCTTCCTTGGACAGACTTGGCGCAAAACACACCATTTCTGATGTTTCCAAATGAACCCTGGGCTTCACCCCTGAACCTCTATACAGGGACCGTTTCATAGTTTTAAGGTTGAAAGACACAAGTCCATCAAGTTCAACCTAAAAGCTAATGTGTTGATCCAGAGGAAGGCAAAAACCCCATGAGGCAGATGCTAATTGCCCCATATTAGGGGAAAAATTCCTTCCCGACTCCACATATGGCAATCAGACTAGTTCCCTGGATCAACGTCCCATAACAAAATCTAGTACGGATAACCTGCAATTTTATATTATTCAAGAAAGGCACACACATGCCCTCCTTGAATTTTTTTTAGAAAATTAAGTATTTCAATTTCATGTGGTAGAGAGTTTCATAACCTCATTGCTCACACAATAAAAATTTGCCAACTAACTTCCTTTAGACAAAGTGAATTAGGATCTTTATGCTAGAGTAATTGAATTAACTCTAACTGAAATAGATTAATGCTTTTTTCCTAAATGTTGAAATTTGTTTAAATCCATCAGCTCAAAAAGGCTTTCTCGGACAGACTTGGCGCAAGCTACTCCATTCTGCAGATCCCAAGGGAACCCTGGCCTTTACCATTACACCCCTGTACAGGGATAGATACTTACCATAGGCCCAGGGCTGCATCTACAGAGTAGCTGCTGGCCGGAGGAGCGAGCTTGAGGCTATAGTGGTTGATTCAACTCTAACTAAAGCTTTTTTTTCCTAAATACTGGGATCTGTTTAAGGCTGTTGGCTCAAACAGACTTCCTCGGACAGACTTGGCGCAAGCTACTCCATTCTGCAGATCCCAAGGGAACCCTGGTTTTTACCATTACACACCTGTACAGGGATAGATACTTACCATAGGCCCAGGGTTGCATCTACAGAGTAGCTGCTGGCCGGAGGAGTGCGCTTGAGGCTTGAGTAGTTGAATCAATCCTAACTAAAGAAAAACCTATCTAATGCCACTTTCTTGTTAGGACCTGTCTGAGGCCTATGGCTCAAAAAAGCTTCTTTGGAAAGACTTGGCAAAAGCCAGTCTATCCTACAGGTTCCAAAGGAACTCTGGCCTTCACTCTTAAAGCCCTGTACAGTGATAAAGACTTATTACAGGGCCTTGATTGCATCTACATAGTAGATGCTGACTGGAGGGGCAAACTTAAGGCTAGAATGGTTCAGCCAACCCTAACTATTGTTACTTTCTTAAATGTTAAGATATTTCTGAGGCCGTTGGCTCAAACAGGCTTCCTTGGACTGACTGGGCGCAAAACACACCATTTCTGATGTTTCCAAATGAACCCTGGGCTTCACCCTTGAACCTCTATACAGGGACCGTTTCATAGTTTTAAGGTTGAAAGACACAAGTCCATCAAGTTCAACCTAAAAGCTAATGTGTTGATCCAGAGGAAGGCAAAAACCCCATGAGGCAGATGCTAATTGCCCCATATTAGGGGAAAAATTCCTTCCCGACTCCACATATGGCAATCAGACTAGTTCCCTGGATCAACGTCCCATAACAAAATCTAGTACGGATAACCTGCAATTTTATATTATTCAAGAAAGGCACACACATGCCCTCCTTGAATTTTTTTTAGAAAATTAAGTATTTCAATTTCATGTGGTAGAGAGTTTCATAACCTCATTGCTCACACAATAAAAATTTGCCAACTAACTTCCTTTAGACAAAGTGAATTAGGATCTTTATGCTAGAGTAATTGAATTAACTCTAACTGAAATAGATTAATGCTTTTTTCCTAAATGTTGAAATTTGTTTAAATCCATCAGCTCAAAAAGGCTTTCTCGGACAGACTTGGCGCAAGCTACTCCATTCTGCAGATCCCAAGGGAACCCTGGCCTTTACCATTACACCCCTGTACAGGGATAGATACTTACCATAGGCCCAGGGCTGCATCTACAGAGTAGCTGCTGGCCGGAGGAGCGAGCTTGAGGCTATAGTGGTTGATTCAACTCTAACTAAAGCTTTTTTTTCCTAAATACTGGGATCTGTTTAAGGCTGTTGGCTCAAACAGACTTCCTCGGACAGACTTGGCGCAAGCTACTCCATTCTGCAGATCCCAAGGGAACCCTGGTTTTTACCATTACACACCTGTACAGGGATAGATACTTACCATAGGCCCAGGGTTGCATCTACAGAGTAGCTGCTGGCCGGAGGAGTGCGCTTGAGGCTTGAGTAGTTGAATCAATCCTAACTAAAGGAAAACCTATCTAATGACACTTTCTTGTTAGGACCTGTCTGAGGCCTATGGCTCAAAAAAGCTTCTTTGGAAAGACTTGGCAAAAGCCAGTCTATCCTACAGGTTCCAAAGGAACTCTGGCCTTCACTCTTAAAGCCCTGTACAGTGATAAAGACTTATTACAGGGCCTTGATTGCATCTACATAGTAGATGCTGACTGGAGGGGCAAACTTAAAGTTAGAATGGTTCAGCCAACCCTAACTATTGCTACTTTCTTAAATGTTAGGATATTTCTGAGGCCATTGGCTCAAACAGGCTTCCTTGGACAGACTTGGCGCAAAACACACCATTTCTGATGTTTCCAAATGAACCCTGGGCTTCACCCTTGAACCTCTATACAGGGACTGTTTCATAGTTTTAAGGTTGAAAGACACAAGTCTGTCAAGTTCAACCTAAAAGCTAATGTGTTGATCCAGAGGAAGGCAAAAACCCCATGAGGCAGATGCTAATTGCCCCATATTAGGGGAAAAATTCCTTCCCGACTCCACATATGGCAATCAGACTAGTTCCCTGGATCAACGTCCCATAACAAAATCTAGTACGGATAACCTGCAATTTTATATTATTTAAGAAAGGCACACACATGCCCTCCTTGAATTTTTTTTAGAAAATTAAGTATTTCAATTTCAAGTGGTAGAGAGTTTCATAACCTCATTGCTCACACAATAAAAATTTGCCAACTAACTTCCTTTAGACAAAGTGAATTAGGATCTTTATGCTAGAGTAATTGAATTAACTCTAACTGAAATAGATTAATGCTTTTTTCCTAAATGTTGAAATTTGTTTAAATCCATCAGCTCAAAAAGGCTTTCTCGGACAGACTTGGCGCAAGCTACTCCATTCTGCAGATCCCAAGGGAACCCTGGCCTTTACCATTACACCCCTGTACAGGGATAGATACTTACCATAGGCCCAGGGCTGCATCTACAGAGTAGCTGCTGGCCGGAGGAGCGAGCTTGAGGCTATAGTGGTTGATTCAACTCTAACTAAAGCTTTTTTTTCCTAAATACTGGGATCTGTTTAAGGCTGTTGGCTCAAACAGACTTCCTCGGACAGACTTGGCGCAAGCTACTCCATTCTGCAGATCCCAAGGGAACCCTGTTTTTTACCATTACACCCCTGTACAGGGATAGATACTTACCATAGGCCCAGGGTTGCATCTACAGATTAGCTGCTGGCCGGAGGAGTGCGCTTGAGGCTTGAGTAGTTGAATCAATCCTAACTAAAGAAAAACCTATCTAATGCCACTTTCTTGTTAGGACCTGTCTGAGGCCTATGGCTCAAAAAAGCTTCTTTGGAAAGACTTGGCAAAAGCCAGTCTATCCTACAGGTTCCAAAGGAACTCTGGCCTTCACTCTTTCAGCTCTGTACAGCGATAAAGACTTATTGCAGGGCCTTGATTGCATCTACATAGTAGATACTGACTGGAGGGGCAAACTTAAGGCTAAAATTGTTCAGCCAACCCTAACTATTGCTACTTTCTTAAATGTTAGGATATTTCTGAGGCGGTTGGCTCAAACAGGCTTCCTTGGACAGACTGGGCGCAAACACACCATTTCTGATGTTTCCAAATGAACCCTGGGCTTCACCCTTGAACCTCAATACATGGACAGTTTCATAGTTTTAAGGTTGAAAGACACAAGTCCATCAAGTTCAACCTAAAAGCTAATGTGTTGATCCAGAGGAAGGCAAAAACCCCATGAGGCAGATGCTAATTGCCCCATATTAGAGGAAAAATTCCTTCCCGACTCCACATATGGCAATCAGACTAGTTCCCTGGATCAACGTCCCATAACAAAATCTAGTACGGATAACCTGCAATTTTATATTATTCAAGAAAGGCACACATATGCCCTCCTTGAATTTTTTTTAGAAAATTAAGTATTTCAAGTTAATGTGGTAGAGAGTTCCATAACCTCATTGCTCACACAATAAAAATTTGCCAACTAACTTCCTTTAGACAAAGTGAATTAGGATCTTTATGCTAGAGTAATTGAATTAACTCTAACTGAAATAGATTAATGCTTTTTTCCTAAATGTTGAAATTTGTTTAAATCCATCAGCTCAAAAAGGCTTTCTCGGACAGACTTGGCGCAAGCTACTCCATTCTGCAGATCCCAAGGGAACCCTGGCCTTTACCATTACACGTCTGTACATGGATAGATACTTACCATAGGCCCAGGGCTGCATCTACAGAGTAGCTGCTGGCCGGAGGAGCGAGCTTGAGGCTATAGTGGTTGATTCAACTCTAACTGAAGCTTTTTTTTTCCCTAAATACTGGGATCTGTTTAAGGCTGTTGGCTCAAACAGACTTCCTCGGACAGACTTGGCGCAAGCTACTCCATTCTGCAGATCCCAAGGGAACCCAGGTTTTTACCATTACACCCCTGTACAGGGATAGATACTTACCATAGGCCCAGGGTTGCATCTACAGAGTAGCTGCTGGCCGGAGGAGTGCGCTTGAGGCTTGAGTAGTTGAATCAATCCTAACTAAAGAAAAACCTATCTAATGCCACTTTCTTGTTAGAACCTGTCTGAGGCCTATGGCTCAAAAAAGCTTCTTTGGAAAGACTTGGCAAAAGCCAGTCTATCCTACAGGTTCCAAAGGAACTCTGGCCTTCACTCTTACAGCCCTGTACAGCGATAAAGACTTATTACATGGCCTTGATTGCATCTACATAGTAGATGCTGACTGGAGGGGCAAACTTAAGGCTAGAATGGTTCAGCCACCCTAACTATTGCTACTTTCTGAAATGTTAGGATATTTCTGAGGCCGTTGGCTCAAACAGGCTTCCTTGGACAGACTGGGCGCAAAACACACCATTTCTGATGGTTCCAAATGAACCCTGGGCTTCACCCTTGAACCTCAATACAGGGACAGTTTCATAGTTTTAAGGTTGAAAGACACAAGTCCATCAAGTTCAACCTAAAAGCTAATGTGTTGATCCAGAGGAAGGCAAAAACCCCATGAGGCAGATGCTAATTGCCCCATTTTAGGGGAAAAATTCCTTCCCGACTCCACATATGGCAATCAGAGTAGTTCCCTGGATCAACGTCCCATAATAAAATCTATTACCACTAACCTGAAATGTTATATTATTCAAGGAACATTTTTCATCAAGCAGTTTTCACCGGAAATGTGTTGCACAACTGTTTGAATCTCAGTAAATTCCTGCACAACTTACATTTAAATACTCTGACCTTTTTACACCCACTCTTTTAACTTCTTAAATAGTGAACAGAGCTTATCTGGACCACTTGTGGCTTAGCTTTACCTGAAAACTTATTACAAATTAGGCTGGAAAAGTGGTGTAAAATAGGACTGAAATTGACTCCATCTTTTGACTGGAGTACATTTCTTGAGGTGTAGTACGTCAGCTTTAAGGGGATATTTCAATAAATGAATGACCCTGGCTGCAGGTATAAAGAATCAAACTGTGCTGTCCTGACCCATTCCTGGGATTGTGTATGGCACTGACATCACCTCAATACTGCCGCAGCCAACAAATGTAATCAGACGGACTGCCCAGCTGAGCGCACTGAGCTGCTGCAGCTCTGAGATGGTGGAACCTCTTTTTTTTAATTAAATGACCTGCAGCTAGGGACATTCATTTATTGAAAGGGAACAACCCCTTTAAGGATGAGTCAAGTTCATTAAGAGGTTTAGTCTTTTTAATGAATTTGGTGCACGTTCCTCCAATAGGCGCTTCATGAATGCTGGTATAGAAATCCACCAGCCTTGATGAATCGGCCACCATAGGTTTACATGGCATGAGCATATACAGAACAGTTGTGTAGTATACGTTACCAGGCCCTCATGATGCTCTTGGTCCTGGATGGCCTTCCACAGTCTGCTTTCTTGCTTCATCATCTTGAAGGGCTCCACTTTCTTTTCTTCTGGCTGGCATGGTGCGGCTCTATCATCCTGCTCCTTTAACACGAAGGGACGACTGTAAAGCTGCCAGGAGCGTTTTTTTTATCCCCTTAGATCATTGTGACACCACAAAGTGATGACATAGACAAGTGGGTGAGGCGCCTTTATTCAGTCATCGGGTGTGGTCAGAAGAAATTAGCATATTCCGTGATGTTACTACAATGAGAACAGACATGAACATTCTATTCGGAACCCGACCACCATTATCAGCGGAACCTTCACTGCTGTCAGATTGGCACTAAAAACAAAAAGAGACCGCGGTGAACCTGGACAGTAACAATCTACAGGGACTGTGACTGCTAAGCGGACTTCATGTCAGATGTTATGCAGTTTTGTCAGAAAAAAAACAATAAAATATATAAAAGACAGGCTCCAATAAACCTTAAACACTGGGCTATAGTCACAGATTCTCCTTCCACCTGCAGCACATTGCTCCCCTGCCTAACCCTCCCCGTCCTGCAGCATGTTTCTTACCGCTTAATTCTCCCACTCCTGCAGCACATCACTCCCCTGTCTAAACCCCCCCCTCTTGCGGCACATTGCTCCCGTCTAATCCTCCCCTCCTTGCAGCACATTGTGCCCTTTCTAAATCTCCCCCTTCCTGCACCACATCACCCACTGCCAAATCCCCTCTTGCACCACATCGCCCACTGCCAAATCCTGCACTTCCTGCAGCACATCGCTCCCTGACTAATCCTCTCCTATTGCATTACATCACTCCCCTGCATAAGCCACCTCTTCCTGCAGCACATCGCTTCCCTGCCTAAGCCTCCCCCTCCTGCATTACATCACTCCCTTGCCTAATCCTCCTCTTCCTGCAGCACAGCGCTCCCTGCCTAATCCTCCTCTTCCTGCAGCACATCGCTCCCCTGACCCCCTCTTACGTGACATCTTTTCTATCAGTTACATTTGTGAAGTAACTGCTGTCTCCTGTGAGCAGTGGAGAGCGAAGCTGAGAGCCAGGAGGCTCTGCCCCTCTGCCCCTTCTTGCCACATCATCATCCATCTACATCAGGGCTGTCAAACTCAAATATATAGAGGGCCAAAAGGAAGAGTTTAACTCAGAAAAATAAGTCAACACTTTATCAGATGTTTCTGTGAAAACTTGAGTACAACAAATAAGATTTTGTTATTTTCCCTCAGTTATAAAAAAAATAGTTATGAGAAAAGTGTGACAAAGAGGAGTCATAAAATGCACCAAAATGAAATATCACAATTTATGGCTCAAATTGAGGTGAAGCAAGGAAGAGGTTGAGCTTAGCTAATGAGATGCATCAAACATACAGGTGCTTCTCACAAAATTAGAATATCATCAAAAAGTTTATTTATTTCAGTTCTTCAATCCAAAAAGTGAAACTCATATATTATACAGAGTCATTACAGAGTGATCTATTTCAAGTGTTTATTTCTGTTAATGTTGATAATGATGGCTTACAGCCAATGAAAACACAAAGTCATTATCTCAGTAAATTAGAATAATTAACAAAAAACACCTGCAAAGGCTTCTTACACATTTAAAAAGGTCCCTTTGTCTGTTTCAGTAGGCTCCACAATCATGGGGAAGACTGATGACTTGACAGATGTCCAGAAGGCAGTCATTGACACACTCCACAAGGAGTGTAAACCACAAAAGGTCATTGCTAAAGAAGCTGGCTGTTAACAGAGTGCTGTATCCAAGCATATTTATGGAAAGTTGAGTGGAAAGAAAAAGTGTGGTAGGAAGAGGTGCACAAGCAACCGGGATAACCGCAGCCTTGAAAAGATTGTTAAGGAAAGGCCATTCAAACATTTGGGGAAGATTCACAAGGAGTGGACTGCTGCTGGAGTCATTGCTTCAAGAGCCACCACACACAGACGTATCCAGGACATGGGCTACAAGTGTCACATTCCTTGTGTCGAGCCACTCATCACCAATAGACAACGCCAGAAGCATCTTACCTGGGCCAAGGAGAAAAACACCTGGACTGTTGCTCAGTGGTCCAAGGTGTTGTTTTCCGATGAAAGTAAATTTTGCATTTAATTTGGAAATCAAGGTCCCAGAGTCTGGAGGAAGAGTGGAGAGGCCACAATCCAAGCTGCTTGAGGTCTCGTGTGAAGTTTCCACAATCGGTGATGGTTTGGGGAGCCATGTCATCTGCTGGTGTAGGTCCACTGTGTTTTATCAAGACCAAAGTCAGCGCACCCGTCTACCAGGACATTGTAGAGCCCTTCATGCTTCCCTCTGCCCACAAGCTTTTTGGAGATGGAAATGTCATTTTCCAGCAGGACTTGGCCCCTGTCCACACTGCCAAAAGTACCAATACCTGGTTTACACAACAGTATCACTGTGCTTGATTGGCAGCAAACTCACCTGACCTTAACCCCATAGAGAATCTATTATAGAGAATCTATGGGGTATTGTCAAGAGAAAGATGAGAGACACCAGACCCAACAATGCAGACGAGCTGAAGGCTTCTATCAAAGCCACCTGGGCTTCCATAACACCTCAGCAGTGTCACAGGCTGATCGCCTCCATGCCACATTGCCGCATTGATGCAGTAATTGATGCAAAAGGAGCCTGGCCAAGTATTGAGTGCATTTACTGAACATACATTTCAGTAGGACAACATTTCAGATTTTAAAAACATTTTTCAAGCTGGTGTTATAAAGTATTCTAATTTACTGAGATAATAACATTAACAGAAATAAACACTTGAAATAGATCACTCTGTCTGTAATGACTCTATATAATATGAGTTTTACTATTTGTATTGAAGAACTGAAATAAATTAACTTTTTGATGATATTCTAATTTTGTGAGAAGCACCTATAGTATGCTATATGCCCAATTTTAACAAATGTACTGCAATTTTTGCTGAATGTGTTCAGAAATGTACTGATGTGTAAGCAGACAAATGCAGAGACTTAGGCTATGTGCCCACGATGCAGAAATGCTCCGGATTTTTCCTGAGCGTTTCTGCATCTCGCTGGCAGAAAAAACGCATGCGGATTGTACATGCGGATTGTACATGCGGATTGTACACGCGGATTGTACACGCGGAATGTACACGCGGATTGTACATGCGGATTGTATATGCGGATTGTACACGCGGATTGTACATGCGGATTGTATATGCGGATTGTACACGCGGATTGTACATGCGGATTGTATATGCGGATTGTACACGCGGATTGTACACGCGGATTGTACACGCGGATTGTATATGCGGATTGTACACGCGGATTGTACATGCGGATTGTATATGCGGATTGTACATGCGTTTTTCCTGCCAGGGACATGCAGAAGTGGAGCGTTCTTCACATGCATTTCCGCATGCGGGTTGACAAGCGCTTTACAAGCGATTTTAGCATCACTTGGAAAGTGCTTGTCAACTTGGTCACACTATAGAAATCCATGAAAACGGCATGGATTTATATAGTGTGACCCCAACGACTGGTTAAAAATAAAAAAATAAATCTATACTTACCTTCCGATGGCCCCCGCAGTCTCGCTTCGCTCCGTCCTGGCTGCCGGCAGATCGCGGTACACTGAAGGACCTGCCGTCACATGACTATGACGTCAGCGCTGGTCCTTCAGTCCATCGCGAGCTGCCGACATGGGAGGACGAGCGCAGCGGGGGCCGTCAGAAGGTAAATATAACATTTATTTTTTATTTTATTCTTTATTTTGACAGGTTCTATGGTACCCGGGTCCGGAGGAGAGTCTCCCATCCTCCACACGCGGGTACCATCCGCACATTGAACGCATGTATTCCGCATGTGCTTATCTAGTGAAGCGGAATCCATGCGTTCCAATGCAAGTCAATGGCCAGGAAAACGCTGCGCTTCCGCAAAATAATTGGTAGTGCTGCGTTTTTTTCCGCAATGATAATCCGCAGCGGAAATTTCCGCAGCATGTGCACAGCACATGCGGACTATCATTGGGGAACATGGCAGACCTTCTACCATGCGTCTTTAAGCGTTTCTGCAGCGTTTTTGCCATGCGGAAACGCTTAAAATACGCGTCGTGGGCACACAGCCTTAGGCTATGTGCCCACGTAGCGTTTTTGTAGCGTTTTTGCGGCGTTTTTACGGCCGCGAAAATGCTTGTAAAACAGTCTGCCATGCAAAGCCATGTGAATTCGGATGTGCTGTGCACATGATGCGCTAATTTGCGCGCCGAATTCGCATTACTTTGCAAAACGCAGCATGACCATTTCTACTGCGATTACGCTGAAGCTTATTCGCGATGCGTGTGGTATCTGGGAGGAAGACGAGACTACAACTCCTCTTCATCCCGGCTACCACGCGGTGAAAAAAAGAAATAAAAAAGTTAAAAGCAAACAAAACCTGTATATTCACCTCTCCGGCGGCCCCCGGTCTGCTCTCCGGTCTCCTCCGGTCTGCTGTCTGTACTGTCAGGACCTACGCTGACGTCATTTAGTCAGGTGATGGTCGCATGACCGCTGACGTCGGCATCAGGTGATGGTCGCGTGGCCATCAGCTGACTAAATGACGTCACCGCAGGTCCTGACCGTACACTGCGGGACGCTGAAGAGAGAAGACGCGGCCGGGAGCAGACCGGAGGAGACCGGAGAGCAGACCGGGGGCCGCCGGAGAGGTGAATATACAGTTGTTTTTTTTTATTTATTAACGTTTTGATTCTTTTTTTTACTATAGATGCTGCATTTAAAGCATCTAAGTTGTTCACACATTATAGATCCATTTCGGTTGCATGGATTTATATTGTGTGATCAACTTATCAAGCACTTTTCCAAGTGATGCTCAAAATCGCTTGGAAAATTGCTTGAAAAAATGCATGTGAAAACGCTTCTCTCTAGCAGAAAAAACGCATGTAAATCTGCATCAAATCTGCTAGGTGTGCACACAGCCTTATAGCTGGTTTTGCTCTGAGCTGAGATGTCCAGGCTGAATAATGCTCTGGGAGCAGAACCCATCAGCAGAATCTGTCTGTTTCCTGCCTTGTAGCAGTGGATCCCGGCTATTTAGCTCACAGAGCATTGTCTACACAAGATACAATTCTATCCAATTTTCAGCTGGGAACAGGACTATGGACAAGTTTTGCAGCAACTGCATTTGTGATATTAAATGTTGATCAATCTAGATTTTCTTCAGTGTTCTTATTCATTGCAGAAAATCTTAAAAAAGCCGAGGAATGTGGGCAACATGGTGGGTCAATGATTAACGCTGTGGGGCTGGGTTCATATAATAGCAAGGACAACATCTGCAAGGAGTTTGTATGTTCTCCCCGTGTTTGTGTGGGTTTCCTCCGGGTTCTCCGGTTTCCTCCCACACTCCAAAGACATACTGATAGGGAATTCATATTGTGAGCCCCAATGGGGACAGTGATGATAATGTCTGTAAGGTGCTACAAAATCTAACGGCGCTATATAAGAGAGTAAAATAAATATATAACTAAATAAAATGAATGTATTAAAAGGCTAAGATTGCAAAGAGCTTGTAAAAACAAGAAACTTTGCAATTTCCTTCTTATTCAAAATCTTCTCTGTTCTCAAGAAGGAAAAGATTTTTAATTCTGCAGTGTACAGCTCATTGCTATGGTTACTGACCACCTGAGAAGTGGCTGGTCTCCTTGGCAAGAAGCGCTCACTTGCAGACTGGTGGACTTCAGCGCCCCTGTGCCTGTCCCATTCTGCAGAGGCAAAGCCGCCTCTGCCCGCAGAATGCAAGAGGGCACAATTCAGACAAGCGGCTCAGCCAAGCCACCGGCCAGAACTGTAAATCTTCAGCTTCTGATGAGAGGAACACAAGACCACCCCTTTAATAAAGGAGTAGAGCAGAACTCATACAGTGATTAGTGGGGGTCTGACACCTGAAATCCCCAGACATCAGCTACTTCTGCAAGATGATGTACACAGTGTTAAGAGCTGGAATAGCACAGCTCCGCACACTGTGCAATGGCTGGTTTCAGGTACTACAGCTCAGATCACAATCATTTCAATAGGAGCTGCAGTACCAAGATCGGCCACTACACAGTGTACAGCGCTGTGCTGTTTGGTCTCTACGCTGAGTATTTCCAGCTGCTGTCTTATTGGTGAGGGGGCCGTGTGTTGGAACCTCACTGATCTGATATTGATGACCAGGGTCGGACTGCGGTGTCTGGGGCCCACAGGGGAAATTAACTCTAGGGGCCCACCTACAGCAAGATGCAAATATCTGTTATCCGCTCTCCCTGTTATAGTGGAGCATTGACTGGCGGCTCCTGCACATCTACTGGGCGACACTCTAACTGGGATGGACATGTTTGCATTAAAGGGCTTCTTTGGTTAAAACTAGTGTTGAGCGAGTATGTTCTGTTAACCCTTTCGGCGAGTATGCTCGGGCCGAGCTCCGAGTATTTATAGCTCCTCGGTGATATGGTTGAATCGCTCCTGTGTGCATGATTTGCGACTGTTTGACGGTTTTAATACATGTGAGCAGGGTCGGTCTGGGCTGGCGGGATACCGGGAAATTTCCCGGTGGGCCCCGCCCCCTGCTGCAGAGTAGAGGGGGGAGAAGAGAACAAAAAAAATCCTGCGGTTTTAAGGGGCACGGGCCCTTTAAAAGCGCAGGCATAGTGTATGCAGGGACGCGCGCACGCAGCGTTCATTACCTGAACCACCGCGGCGCACGTCCCTGTGAAGCAGCTGAAGCTGCGTGTCTCCCTTCGCCGGCCGGCGTATGACGTCATCGTCATGCGCCTGCTGTGAAGGAGGCGCGCAACTCAGGAGAAGGAGGACACCGCACGGGATCGCAGGAAGGTAAGAGGTGTGTGTGTGTGTGTGTAATGGTCTGGACACACAAGGCGGGGGCCAGCAGGACACACAAGGGGGGGCCCAGCTGGACAGACCACAAGGGGGGGGGCCCAGCTGGACAGACACACAAGGGGGGCCCAGCTGGACAGACACACAAGGGGGGACCAAGTTGGACAGACACACAAGGGGGACCAAGTTGGACAGACACACAAGGGGGGGGCCCAGCTGGACAGACACACAAGGGGGGGCCCAGCTGGACAGACACACAAGGGAGGGGCCAAGTTGGACAGACACACAAGGGGGGGGGCCAAGTTGGATAGACACACAAGGGGGGGCCCAGCTGGACAGACACACAAGGGGGGGCCAAGTTGGACAGACACACAAGGGGGGGCCCAGCTGGACAGACACACAAGGGGGGGCCCAGCTGGACAGACACACAAGGGGGGGCCAAGTTGGACAGACACACAAGGGGGGGCCAAGTTGGACAGACACACAAGGGGGGCCCAGCTGGACAGACACACAAGGGGGGGCCCAGCTGGACAGACACACAAGGGGGGGCCCAGCTGGACAGACACACAAGGGGGCCAGCTGGACAGACACACAAGGGGGCAGCTGACAGACACACAAGGGGGGCCCAGCTGGACAGACACACAAAGGGGGGGCCCAGCTGGACAGACACACAAGTGGGGGCCCAGCTGGACAGACACACAAGGGGGGGCCCAGCTGGACAGACACACAAGGGGGGCCCAGCTGGACAGACACACAAGGGGGGCCCAGCTGGACAGACACACAAGGGGGGGGCCCAGCTGGACAGACACACAAGGGGGGGCCAAGTTGGACAAGACACACAAGGGGGGGCCCAGCTGGACAGACACACAAGGGGGGGCCCAGCTGGACAGACACACAAGGGGGGCCCAGCTGGACAGACACACAAGGGGGGGCCAAGCTGGACAGACACACAAGGGGTGGGCCCAGCTGGACAGACACACAAGGGGGGGCCCAGCTGGACAGACACACAAGGGGGGGCCCAGCTGGACAGACACACAAGGGGGGGCCCAGCTGGAGAGACACACAAGGGGGGGCCCAGCTGGACAGACACACAAGGGGGGCCCAGCTGGACAGACACACAAGGGGGGGCCCAGCTGGACAGACACACAAGGGGGGGCCCAGCTGGACAGACACACAAGGGGGGGCCCAGCTGGACAGACACACAAGGGGGGGCCCAGCTGGACAGACACACAAGGGGGGGCCCAGCTGGACAGACACACAAGGGGGGCCCAGCTGGACAGACACACAAGGGGGGCCCAGCTGGACAGACACACAAGGGAGGCCCAGCTGGACAGACACACAAGGGGGGCCAAGCTGGACAGACACACAAGGGGGGGCCAAGTTGGACAGACACACAAGGGGGGGCCCAGCTGGACAGACACACAAGGGGGGGGCCCAGCTGGACAGACACACGAGGGGGGACCCAGCTGGACAGACACACGAGGGGGGGCCCAGCTGGACAGACACACGAGGGGGGGCCCAGCTGGACAGACACACGAGGGGGGGCCCAGCTGGACGGACACACGAGGGGGGGCCCAGCTGGACGGACACACGAGGGGGGGCCCAGCTGGACAGACACACAAGGGGGGGCCCAGCTGGACAGACACACAAGGGGGGGCCAAGTTGGACAGACACACAAGGGGGGGGCCCAGCTGGACAGACACACAAGGGGGGGCCCAGCTGGACAGACACACGAGGGGGGACCCAGCTGGACAGACACACGAGGGGGGGCCCAGCTGGACAGACACACGAGGGGGGGCCCAGCTGGACAGACACACGAGGGGGGGCCCAGCTGGACGGACACACGAGGGGGGGCCCAGCTGGACGGACATACGAGGGGTTGCCCAGCTGGACGGACACACGAGGGGGGGCCCAGCTGGACGGACACACGAGGGGGGGCCCAGCTGGACGGACACACGAGGGGGGGCCCAGCTGGACACACGAGGGGGGAACCCTGGCTGGATACGCAAGGGGGGGGGCCCTGGCTGGACACGCAAGGGGGGGAGCCTTGGCTGGACATGCAAGGGGGGAGCCCTGGCTGGACACGCAAGGGAGAGGAGCCCTGGCTGGACACACAAGGGGGAGCCCTGGCAGGACACACAAGGGGGAACCAAGGTGGACCCAGGCAAAGGGGGGTGGGCAGGATGGGTATATGGGGGGCAGGCTGGACACATGGAGGCCAGAATGGATATATGGGGGGCAGGATGGATATATGGGGGGGCAGGATGGATATATGGGGGGGCAAGATGGATATATGGAGGCCAGGATGGATATATGGGGGGGGGCAAGCTGGACTTATGGAGGCCAGGATGGATATATGGGGGAGGGGGGGCAGGCTGAACACATGGAGGCCAGGATGGATATATGGGGGGGGACAGGCTGGACACATGGGGTGCTAGGATGAATATGTGGGGGGGGCGGGCTCGATACACATGGGCTAGCGTAAATATATGGAGGGGCACGCTGGATATATGGGGGGTGTCAGGATGGATATATGCAGGGGGTAAGGGCAGTATGGATATATGAGGGGAGAGGCTGGACACATGGAGGCCAGGATGAATATGTAGAGGGCAGGCTGGACACATGGAGGATATATGGGGGGGACATATGGGGGCGCAGGCTGGAAACATGGAAGCAAGGATGGATATGTGGGGGGGCAGACTGGCACATGGGGGGGCTAGGATGGGTATATGGGAGGGGGCAGGCTCGATACACATGTGCTAGGATAAATATATGGAGGGGTCACACTAGACAAATGGTGGCCAGAAGGGACATATGGGGGTGCCTGGCTAGACAAGGGACTTAATTACTGTTTGGGAGCCAGATTGAGGAACATACTTTATTAGTTTATGGTGACCAGTGGGGAACATTATTACTTTAGATTCCAATTATTATTACATTATTACTTCTGTAATATAATTTACTTTTTAGGAAATTGTTTTCCATGGGATGGGACAAAAGAGGAGTCCTGTTACTGTGCAGGACGGCACTATGTTGCTTTTTTTCTTCAACTGGTGTAGTGTAGAGGTCGGGGGAGGGAAAGTGGGAATATTCTCTAGAAGAGATCAGTTATTAATAACTGTGTGTTATTTTCTGCAGAGATGATTCCTGGCTGGAAGAAGTGATGGCCGTCTGTGCCAGATGAAGAAGAAAAGCGAAGATGAAGGACTTCACCTAGAGACATCACTGGTGAGTCAGTGTATTACATGTACACTTACACTACACACGTGGTCAAAATTGTTGGTACCCCTCGTTTAATGAAAGAAAAACCCACAATGGTCACAGAAATAACTTCAATCTGATAAATTACAAATTTTTGAAAATGAAGAGATGAAGGTCAGACATTGATTTTCTGCTTCCACAGAATTTAAAAAAAAATTAACCTCATGAAATCGGCCTGGACAGAAATGATGGTTCTTCTTCTTAACTTAATATTTTGTTGAACCTTTTGAGGCAATCACTGCAATCAAACGATTCCTGTAACTGTCAATGAGACTTCTGCGCCTCTCGACAGGTATTTTGGCCGACTCCTCATGAGCAAACTGCTCCAGTTGTCTCGTGTTTGAAGGTTGCCTTTTCCAGAATGTTTCAGCTCTTTCCAAAGATGCTCCATAGGATTTAGTTCAGGGCTCATACAAGCCACTTCAGAATAGTCCAATGTTTTCCTCTTAGCCATTCTTGGGTGTTTTTAGCTGTGTGTGTTTTGGGTCATTATCCTGTTGCTAGACCTGCGACTGAGACCAAGCTTTCTGACACTGGGCAGCACATTTCTCTCTAGAATCCCTTGATAGTCTTGAGATTTCATTGTACCCTGCACAGATTCAAGACACCCTGTGCCAGGTGCAGCAAAGCAGCCCCAGAACATAACAGAGCCTCCACCATGTTTCACAGTAGGGACAGTGTTCTTTTCTTGATATTTTTCCATCTGTGAACATAGAGCTGATGTGCCTTGCCAAAAACTTCAATTTTTGTCTCATCTGTCCATAGTACATTCTCCCAGAAGATTTGTGGCTTGTCAACATGTAGTTTGGCAAATTCCAGTCTGGCCTTTTTACTATTTTTTTTTTCTACAATGGTGTTCTCCTTGGTCGTCTTACATGAAGTTCACTTTGGATCAAACAACGGTGGATAGTACGATCTGACACTGATGTTCCTTGAGCTTGAAGTTCACCTTTAATCTCTTTAGAAGTTATTCTGGGCTCTTTTGTTACCATTCATATTATCCGTCTCTTTGATTTGTCATCAATTTTCCTCCTGCAGCCACGTCCAGGGAGGTTGGCTACAGTCCCATGGATCTTAAATTTCTGAATAATATGTGCACCTGTAGTCACAGAAACATCAAGCTGCTTGGAGATGGTCTTATAACCTTTACCTTTTAACATGCTTTTCTATAATTTTCTTTCTAATCTCCTGAGACAGCTCTTTCCTTTGCTTCTTCTGGTCCATGTTGAGTGTGGTACACACCATGTCACCAAACAACACAGTGAGTATCTGTAGCCCTATATACAAGCACAGTGAGTATCTGTAGCCCTATATACAAGCACAGTGAGTATCTGTAACCCTATATACAGGCACAGTGAATATCTGTAACCCTATATACAGGCACAGTGAGTATCTGTAACCCTATATACAAGCACAGTGAGTATCTGTAACCCTATATACAGGCACAGTGAATATCTGTAACCCTATATACAGGCACAGTGAGTATCTGTAACCCTATATACAGGCACAGTGAGTATCTGTAACCCTATATACAGGCACAGTGAGTATCTGTAGCCCTATATACAGGCACAGTGAGTATCTGCAGCCCTATATATAGCACAGTGAGTATCTGTAGCCCTATATACAGGCCCACTGACTGATTACAAGATTGTAGACACCTGTGATGCTAATTAGTGGACACAACTTTATTTAACATGTCCCTTTTGTCACATTATTTTCAGGGGTACCATCATTTCTGTCCAGGCCGATTTCATGAGTTTAATTTTTTTTTTTAATTCAGTGGAAGCAGAAAAGCAATGTCTGACTTTCATTTGTTCATTTTCATAGATTTTTAATTTATTATTACTTTTGTCAGATTCAAGTTATTTCTGTGACCATTGTGGGTTTTTCTTTCATTAAACGAGGGGTACCAACAATTCTGACCACGTGTGTGTATATAGTATATACAGAACTCCTGTGTATGTCACTGGTGATCACTATATTATGTATACACTATATACAGAGCTTCTGTGTATAATGTCACTTGTGACCACTGTATTACCTGTGCAATATATACAGAGCTCCTGTGTATAATGTCACTGGTGACCACTGTATTACCTGTACACTATATACAGAGCTCCTGTGTATAATGTCACTGGTGACCACTGTAATACCTGTACACTAAATACAGAGCTCCAGTGTATAATGTCACTGGTGATCACTGTATTACCTGTACACTGACACTCTATACAGAGCTCCTGTGTATAATGTCACTGGTGAACCCTGTATTACCTGTACACTGACACTATATACTGAGCTCCAGTGTATAATGTCACTGGTGGTCACTGTATTGCCTGTACACTGTACACTATATACAGAGCTCCTGTGTATAATGTCACTGGTGATCCCTGTATTACCTGTACACTGACACTATATACAGAGCTCCTGTGTATAATGTCACTGGTGATCCCTGTATTACCTGTACACTGACACTATATACAGAGCTCCTGTGTATAATGTCACTGGTGGTAATAACAGTGTTGTTAGTATTGTGGTTTGTATTCATGATCAGTATTGTAGTATTTGGTCACTTTGGGGTGGTAATATGTGGTCTGGTCATGGTGTGGCCGTATTTGTTCCTTGTATGTAGTATTATTCGGTCACTATGTGGTGGTAATATGTGATCTAGTCATGGTGTGGCGATATTTGTCTCTTTTGTATGTGGTATTATTGGTGTTGATATAGTGGACTGTGTTGTGTATGGCAGTCATTTTGTTCTTGCTGATATTAACTAGGAAAAGATTTTTTTCCATTAGGCCACAGCCCCACCATCAGTATTCGGTCAGTATTTTTTCTCAGGAGTAGCTGCCAAAACCAGGAGTGGGTGATAAATACAGAATTGGTGACTTGTTTCTATTATACCTTTTCTCTGATTGTTCCTCACCTGGTTTTGGCTCCCACTCCTGAGAAAAAATACTGACTGAATACTGACCAAATACTGATAGTAGGGCCGCAGCCTTAGAGATTAAATACTTGGACCAGAGCGGCAGAGATGCACTTACAGGGGTTCTCTGGTGAAAACAAGTAATCACCTCTCCACAGGATCAGTGATGATATTGATTGGTGGGGGTCTGACTGCTGGGACACAATCGGCAGAATGTGGAGCTTTTCTCCCCATTAGACTGGAGCGGCATGTGAGATGCGACCACTCATCCAGTCATTCCCTCAGTGACTGTGAGCGCTGCTCTTTTTTGGAAGCTGCATTTTAAAATGGGGATAAGTGTCCTGTCAGGGATGAAACTTCCCCATTCTTCTGATAGGCGCCTTTTCCAATGTTCGGACCCAAACGATCAATAAGTGATCACCGATCCTGTGGATCCCATGGATCGGTGATAACTTGTTTTAACCAAAGAAGCCCTTTAATGCAAACTACCGTAATTGCACATCCCAGTTATAGTGGTGCACAGTAGATGTGCAGGAGCCGCCAGTCAATGCTCCACTATAACAGGGATAGCGGAAAACAGATATTTGCATATGGCTGTAGGTGGGCCCCTAGAGTCAGTTCTCCCTGTGGGCCCCAGACACCCCAGTCCGACCCTGCATGTGAGGAATGTGTAAGAAATAGACATTCCTCACATGTATTAACCCCTTAAGCCGCGGAGCATTTTCCGTTTTTGCATTTTCGCTTTTTGCTCCACTTGTTCCCAGAGCCATAGCGTTTTTATTTTTTAGTCAATATGGCCATGTTAGGGCTTATTTTTTGCAGGACGAGTTGTACTTTTTAACGCCATTACTAGTTTTACCATGCCGTGTACGGGAAAACGGGAAAAAAATTCCAAGCGCCGTGAAATTGCAAAAAAAGTGCAATACCACTGAGGTTTTTTTTTATTTTTTTTACCACGTTCACTGAATGCTAAAACTGACCTGCCATTATTATTCTCCAGGTCATTACGAGTTCGTAGACACCAAACATGTATAGGTTCTTTTTTATTTAAGTGATGAAAAAAAATTCCAAAGTTTGGTAAAAAAAAAAAAAATGGTGCCATTTTCCGAGACCCGTAGCGTCTCCATTTTTCGGGATCTGGGGCAGGGTGAGGGCTTATTTTTTGTGAACCGAGCTGAAGTTTTTATAGATGCTATTTTGGGGTAGATCCGATGTTTTGATCGCCCGTTATTGCATTTTATTGCAATTTTACGGTGACCAAAAAACGTAATTCTGGCGTTTAGAATTTTTTTCTCATTACGCCATTTACCGATCGCATTAATTCTATTTTTATATTGATAGATCAGGCGATTCTGAACGCGGCAATGCCAAATATGTGTATGTGGGGTTTATTTTATGATTTTAGGGGGTGATTTAAACTTTTACATTTTTTTATTTTTTTTCATATTTTTTAAAACTTTTTTTTTTCACTTTTTGCTTGCTTCTGTAGTCTCCATAGGAGACTTGAAGCAGCAACTGTCCGATCGCCTCTGCTACATACAGGGGACCAGCAGTTCCCCTGTATGCAGCAGAAATGGTCCTGTCCTATGAGCGCCGACCACTAGATGGCGCTCATAGCGACAGGATCATTACAACCACTGGTGTCTGCTGCAGACCCAGGGTTGTCATGACCACACATCGCCGACCCGCGATCATGTGACGGGGTCGCCGATGGGCGGGGTAAGTGACGCGCTTCCAGGAAGCGCGCATTAAATGCCGCTGTCGGAGATTGACAGCGGCATTTAATATGTTAACAGCCGCTGGTGGATCGCGATTCCACCCGCGCCTGTTGCGGGCACATGTCAGCTGTAATAATCAGCTGACATGTGCTTGGTTCAGTGCGGGCTCAGCGCCGGAGCCCTCACTGAACCGGAGGATAACGACATGCGCGTACTAATACGTGACATGTCGTTAAGGGGTTAAAGCTGTCAAACAGTTGCAAATCATGCACACGGGAGCGATTCAACCATATCACCGAGCAGCTGTAAATACTCGGCGCTCGGCCCGAGCATACTCGGACAGAACATACTCGCTCAACACTAGTTAAAACAAGTTATCACCGATCCATGGGCTCTACAGGATAGGTGATCACTTATTGAGCATTTGTGTCCGAACATTGGAAAACGCACCTATCGGAAGAATGGGGAAGTTTTATCCCTGACAGAACACTTATCCCTATTTTAAAATGCTGCGGCAGGTGGGACGTCTGACCGCAGCTCTATTCATTCTCTTAGAGACTTGCAAAAAAGAGCAGCGCTCACAGCCACTGAGAGAATGAATGGATCAGTGGTCGCATCTCACATGCCGCTCCAGTCTAATGGGGAGAAAAGCTCCACATTCTGCCGGTGTGTGCAAGCAGTCAGACCCCCACCAATCAATATTATCAATGATCCTGTGGAGAGGTGATTACTTGTTTTCACCGGAGAACCCCTGTAAGTGCATCTCTGCTGCTCTGGTCCAAGTATTTAATCGCTAAGGCCACGGCCCTACTATCAGTATTCGGTCAGTGTCCAGTCAGTATTTTTTCTCAGTAGTGGGAGCCAAAACAGGTGATGAACAATCAGAGAAAAGGTATAATAGAAACAAGTCACCAATTCTGCATTAATCAACCATTCCTGGTTTCGGCAGCCACTCCTGAGAAAAATACTGACCAAATACTGATGGTGGGGCTGTGGCCTAATGGAAAAAAATCTTTTCCTAGTTAAGATCAGCGAGAATAAAATGACCGCCATACACAACACAGTCCACTATATCAACACCAATAATACCACATACAAAAGGGACAAATATCGCCACACCTTGACTAGATCACACATTACCACTACATAGTGACCGAATAATACCACATACAAGGAACAAATATGGCCAAACTATGACCAGACCATATATTACCATCCCAAGGTGACCAAATACTACAATACTGATCATGAATACAAAACCACAATACTAACAACACTGTTATTACCACCAGGAACATTAAACACAGGAGCTCTGTATATAGTGTCAGTGTACAGGTAACACAGTGATCACCAGTGACATTATAGACAGGAGCTCTGTATATAGTGTATAGGTAATACAGTGATCACCTGTGACATACACAGGAGCTCTGTATATACTATATACACACGTGGTCAAAATTGTTGGTACCCCTCGTTTAATGAAAGAAAAACTCACAATGGTCACAGAAAAAACTTGAATCTGACAAAAGTAATAATAAATTAAAAATCGATGAAAATGAACAAATGAAAGACAGACATTGCTTTTCAACCCTGCTTCCACAGAATTTAAAAAAAAATTAAACTCTTGAAATAGGCCTGGACAGAAATGATGGTACCCCTGAAAATAATGTGACAAAAGGGACATGTTACATCAAGTTGTGTCCACTAATTAGCATCACAGGTGTCGACAATCTTGTAATCAGTCAGTGGGCCTGTATATAGGGCTACAGATACTCACTGTGCTGTTTGGTGACATGGTGTGTACCACACTCAACATGGACCAAAGGAAGCAAAGGAAAGAGTTGTCTCAGGAGATTAGAAAGAAAATTATAGACAAGCATGTTAAAGGTAAAGGTTATAAGACCATCTCCAAGCAGCTTGATGTTCCTGTAACTACAGTTGCACATATTATTCAGAAATTTAAGATCCATGGGACTGTAGCCAACCTCCCTGGACGTGGCCGCAGGAGGAAAATTGATAACAAATCAAAGAGACGAATAATATGAATGGTAACAAAAGAGCCCAGGAAAACTTCTAAAGAGATTAAAGGTGAACTTCAAGCTCAAGGAACATCAGTGTCAGATCGCACCATCCGTCGTTGTTTGATCTAAAGTGGACTTCATGGGAGACGACCAAGGAGTACACCATTGTTGAAAAAAAATCATAAAAAAGCCAGACTGGAATTTGCCAAACTACATGTTCACAAGTCACAAAGCTTTTAGGAGAATGCCCTATGGACAGATGAGACAAAAATGGAAGTTTTTGGCAAGGCACATCAGATCTATGTTCACAGATGGAAAAATGAAGCATATCAAGATAAGAACACTGTCCCTACTGTGAAACATGGAGGAGTCTCTTTTATGTTTTGGGGCTGGTCTGCCGCATCTGGCACAGGGTGTCTTGAATCTGTGCAGGGTACAATGAAATCTCAAGACTATCAAGGGATTCTAGAGAGAAATGTGCTGCCCAGTGTCAGAAAGCGTGGTCTCAGTCGCAGGTCATGGGTCTTGCAACAGTATTATGACCCAAAACACACAGCTAAAAACACCCAACAATGGCTAAGAGGAAAACATTGGACTATTCTGAAGTGGCTTCTATGAGCCCTGACCTAAATCCTATTGAGCATCTTTGGAAAGAGCTGAAACATGCCGTCTGGAAAAGGCAACCTTCAACCATGAGACAACTGGAGCAGTTTGCTCATGAGGAGTGGCCAAAATACCTGTGGAGAGGTGCAGAGGTCTCATTGACAGTTACAGGAGTCGTTTGATTGCAGTGATTGCCTCAAAAGGTTGTTCAGCAAAATATAAAGTTAAGAAGAACCATCATTTCTGTCCAGGCCTGTTTCATCAGTTTATTTTTTTTTTTTTATTCTGTGGAAGCAGAAAAGCAATGTCTGACTTTCATTTGTTCATTTTCATAGATTTTTAATTTATTATTACTTTTGTCAGATTCAAGTTATTTCTGTGACCATTGTGGGTTTTTCTTTCATTAAACGAGGGGTACCAACAGTTTTGACCACGTGTGTAGTGTAAGTGTACATGTGTGTCACCCTGGCCTGGATGCCACAAGTGTAATTAAAGCTGTGTCTGAGAGCAGGGGGGAGGTTCTCTAGTCAGGGGAACATTAGCATGCAATGCCTCCTGTCTCAGGCCAGTAGGGGGAGCAGGCTGCCCCTATAAAAGCTGGTGCTGAGGTCAGGGTTAGAGAGAACCCAGATGACCTGTCTCAGGACTGAGACGTGTCTCAGCAGAGCAGGGACAGACAGTTGCACTGCACCTAAGAGGAAGTGTGGCAGGAGGAGAGCCACAAGCCAGAGACAAGAGGCGAAGAGAGCCTGTCTTGGCAGATAACAGACTTAATCTACCAGACTTTGGTGTCTGAGGCTGGAAGGATTCCACATCCCCCAGCAGAGAACCAGTCCGCAGGGGACTGTATATTCCTTGGCCTAAGAAGCCTGGAGGCCCTGCCACAACAGAAGGGAGCAGTAAAGCCATACAAGGCTGGGAGCAGAAAGGAACCCATGTCGCAGGCCATACAGGCGAGAAAACATGGAAAGCTCGGAAACGTGGGCTGTTACCCTATCAGGAGGAGATAGCCAGAAGGAGCGCAGAAAGCACGGTAGGCCTACACCCTCACCCTGACCAGGGCCAATTTCCCCGTTGCTCTCAGACATCCAGGTCCCCTCCTAGCCGGGACTGTTTGTGGGTCAGTTTACCTGTTTAGTAAAGACCCTAGACTGCAACCTGTTGTCTGTGTGCTCCTTGCTCCTCCAGCACTATCAGCACTGGGACTCCCACTACCATCACTCCCAACATCCATTATACTGCCCTGGGGCCGCACTCTTCCCGTGGAGAGTCACACTACCCTAGCTGCACACCTCATCAGCCCCAGCGGTCTGCATGCAGCGGCGGTTCCTAATAACCGCAATCCATGGGTGGCGTAGTCGAACATTATCAGCAGAACATAGCAGACTACCATTGGCCTGACCACCCTGAGCCACGGAACCGGGTCGCCACTACTACCCCCATCGTCTCCCTATTGCCCGGATCCGAGTGCCGCATGGCCCAGGGGGCGAGTCAGCTTTGGCGTAGTCGGCAGGATTTCGTGCCCGCAACCACCGGGTACTGCGTGCCTGAAAAAGACTTTTGTAACTTACCTGTGGCAAAGTTTCCCGCCGTCCGGAGTCTTTTCCCGCCATCCGGAGCCGATTCCCGCCATCGGACGCCATCTTGGACCGTTTCCCGCCATCTTCTGCCGCCTTCCCGCCATCCGCAGCTGCTTCCCGCCATCGGACGCCATCTTCAGGACGCCGCGCGGGAAGAAGAGGGGCGTGGACGTCAAAACCGCGCGAGATCCGAAGCTCCGCCCCACGCACCGACGCTGCGCAAGGTCCTGGAAGGGAGAGAGAGCGACGCTGACGTCATCAGGACGCGACGCCAGGTCCTCGTCCATAGCAGCAGCAGCGGAGCCGCGGCCTACGGAAGAGGATCGTCGGAAGGTAGGCCACGCGTAACTAGGGGAGGAGGAAGATGACGGACACAGAGGCGCCCACTACCACCAACGCAACTGCAGCAGCGGTGATGCCCTTTTCCTTGCCCTACATCCCTGGAGCGGCCTAGCTGCCCAAATACTCAGGGGAGCCCCATGCCCTAACTGACTTCAAGGAAAGGCTATACAGTTTGTTCCACGTTTACCCCCTGACAGAGGAACAGAAGGTCAGCATATTAACAGGGCAGTTAACTGGCGCAGCCCAGCGGGAGGTAAAATCATGGCCCACTGAGGAGAAAAGGACTGTGAAGGGTATTCTGGCCCGGCTGCGGGGTACCTTTGACACACGTACCTCCGCTGAGATTAAAATGAGGTTATATGGATGTAAGCAGCGGGCACAGGACAGCATCAGAGACTATGCCCTAAATCTGCAGGAAGCCTTGAGGGCTATTCAACAAACTGACCCTGGCAGTGTGCAGGAAACGGATAAGCTGCTAACAGAACAATTCATAGAAGGTCTGCTGTCTAGCGCCCACAGGGCCCAACTGCGCCTCATGTTCTTTCAGAACCTCGACCTGACCTTTGCCCAATTTAAGGACAGGGCCATAAGGGTGCTCCGTGAATCTGCAACCAGTGGCGCTATAAACCCCCGGCGCCCTGCTATCACTTACCACCAGGAGGCGGCGCCCTCCTCTATGGACTCTGTGGAGACTGATGCACAGGCCCTGAACCAAGCCCCGTCGAAAGATCTGCACCAACAAGTCCAGGAGCTGACCAGGAGCGTCGCGGCGTTGACCAGGACCGTCCAGGCATTGCAAGTGGACCCGTCAAGACCCATCGAGCTGGCTTCAAGTCCGGAGGATGTCCCATGGCGTCGACAGAGGAGGATCCCGTCGTTCCGAGGGAGGCCCACAGACCGCTACGCAGAGGATGGACAGCCCATTTGCCGTCGATGCAACCAGCCCGGACACATTTCCAGGTACTGTAATTTAAACGGGTCCAACCTGGGGCAGAGGGCCAACCCCCAGGCATAAGATCACCAGGCCCTTACAATTGGCGTAATAAGTACGTTGGGGGGCGCCCGGTTTTACCCGTGGTGCTGGACGGTATCCCCATGAGCGCCTTGCTGGATACTGGGTCACAAGTAACCACTATCCCTTATGTACTTTTTAAGCAGTATTGGACTGATGCTGATATCACACGGTATCCAGACGGTAACTTGAGCATCATCGCCAGTAATGGCTTACCCGTGCCGCAGATGGGGTTCAAGGAGATGACCATTAAGATTGGTAAAGTTGAACTACCGGCACAGGGAGTGATTATTGTGGACATTGACCGTCGTGAAAGTCACCCTAAAATAACTGTGGGTACTAATGTAATTGAAAATTGTCTTTCAGAGGTAATTGTAATCTTACAACAGGTGGCGGTGAATGCTAGTTCCAGCCAACAGAGAGTTCTCAACAAGGAGATAAAGGCCCTGATGAGACGGCAGCAGGTAGAACTGTCTGGTGGTGAGATCGGTAGCGTAAGACTGAGTGACCCATTCCCCATTTCCATGCCTCCCAAAAGTGAAATGATGATCTGGTGTCGGACTGCAATCGGGTTGAGAGGTAGAGACTACCAAGCCATGGTAGAACCCGTGTACTCAGACAGCAGGCCCACCATTTTGACAGCCCGGGGGGTGGTTGATGTCCGTCATGGGAGGGTGCCCGTCCGCATCCTCAACATTGGGGAGAGGGAGGTACACTTACCCAGGTACGCTACACTCGCCAAGCTGTTTGTGGTCGAACACAAAGCTATCAGGGCCGTGGAACCCTTGCCTCCATCTCCTCAGGCGGAGGGTAATGGCTCCCAGAAACAAAAGGAGGACTGGTGCCAGAAACTCCACGTGGGTGCTGACTCCACTCCCCTGCACCAAAAACAAGGAGTCTACCGGGTGGTACAGGAGTACGAGAGAGTCTTTAGTAAGCACCCGCTAGACTTCGGCAGAGTAAAGGGGATAGAACACCACATCCCCACAGGGAGCCACCCACCGATAAAAGAGAGGCACAGACCTGTACCCCCTGCACATTATCAGAACGCAAGGGGCATGCTAAGAGAGATGAAAGAAGCTGGGGTAATTAGAGACAGCTGTAGCCCCTGGGCAGCCCCCTTGGTTCTGGTCAAAAAGAAAGACGGCACCATGAGAATGTGCGTCGACTATAGACAAATCAACCGTATCACTCACAAAGACGCATATCCGCTGCCTAGAATAGAGGAGTCTTTAGCCGCACTAAAATCAGCTAACTTCTTTTCTACTTTGGACCTTACTAGCGGGTACTGGCAGGTTCCTGTGGCAGAGGCTGACAAGGAGAAGACCGCCTTCACCACACCGATGGGACTGAGCGAATTCAACTGCATGCCTTTCGGGCTCTGCAACGCACCAGGGACCTTCCAGCGGCTGATGGAATGCTGTCTAGGGCACCGAAACTTCGAGACGGTCCTCCTTTACCTGGACGACGTGATCGTCTATTCGAAGACCTACGAGGACCATCTGAAGCACCTGGCCGAGGTGTTCGAAGCCCTGGCAGGCTATGGCCTGAAGGTGAAACCATCGAAGTGTCACCTGCTGAAACCAAAGGTCCAGTACCTAGGGCACGTGGTAAGCGCGGAAGGAGTGGCCCCCGACCCTGACAAGGTCACGGCAATCAAGAGCTGGCCAAGCCCCTCGAACATCAAAGAGGTGAGACAGTTTCTCGGGTTGGTAGGCTACTACCGAAGATTCATCCCCGGGTTCACCAAGATGGCAGCTCCTATGCAGGACCTCCTGATCGGACAGTCTAAGTCCAGGAGGCAAAAGCCGCCCTTCAAGTGGGATAAACCGGAAGAGGAGTCCTTCCGCCAGCTAAAGATGGCCCTCACAGGGGATGAGATCCTGGCCTACCCTGATTATGGCCAGCCTTTCATTCTCCACACAGATGCCAGTAATGTGGGACTGGGAGCCGTATTGTCCCAAAACCAACAGGGCAGAGAACGGGTGATCGCATACGCCAGCCGGAAGCTGAGGCCCACCGAGAGGAACCCGGAGAATTACAGCTCCTTCAAGCTAGAATTCTTGGCGGTGGTGTGGGCCGTGACGGAACGCTTCAAGCATTACCTGGCCTCCGCAAAGTTCACCGTGTACACGGACAACAACCCGTTGACACACCTGGACAATGCAAGACTGGGTGCCCTGGAACAGCGGTGGATGGCCCGTCTCTCCAACTATGACTTCGTGATCAAGTACCGGGCAGGCAAAACCAACTCCAACGCGGACGCCCTATCAAGGATGCCTCACTTACCTGAAGGTGACGAAGACCCAGAAGAGCTGGAGGAGGTAGAACTCCCCGCGTTTCACCGGTATGGAGCCGCTCAACACTCTCACCGCGCGAAGGAGGAGGATCTAACAACTGTGATGATGAATCCCCTACCTCACCACAGCTGGGCCGAGACCCAAGATAGTGACCCTGCAGTCCGCCTGGTGAAAGATCTGCTGACCCGGGAAGACGCCCGCTTAGATCCAGATGCCCCAGAGGAAGCCAAGCAGCTATGGAAGGAGAAGAGCAAGCTGTTCCTCTACGAAGGCAAGTTGTGCAGAAGGATTGTCAACCACCGGACGCACGAGCTGACCTGGCAAGTCGTGGTCCCAAGGAGGGATGCAGCTATGGTCCTGGGGGCTTACCATGACAGAGCGGGACACTTCGGTTGGAAGAAACTGGAGTTCCTACTAAGAGGAAGATTCTTTTGGGTCGGCATGAGAGGAGCTGTAGAAAAATGGTGCAGAGACTGTGGCCCTTGTCACCTAAGGAGGAAGGACCGTGCCAGGCAGAAGACACCCTTGAGGCCCATCATCACCACGCAGCCTCTTGAGCTGGTAGCTCTGGACCATGTCAAATTGGCTCCCAGCCGGTCAGGATACATCTATGCCCTGACAATCGTGGACCACTATTCCCGTTTTCTAGTGGTGGTCCCGGTAAAGGACTTGACAGCCCAAACAGCGGCCAGAGCCTTCCAGCAATATTTCTGCCGTCCACACGGGTATCCGGAACAGGTCCTGACAGACCAGGGTCCAGCGTTCGAGGCTGAAATCTTCCAGGAGTTCTGCAACCTCTATGGCTGTAAGAAGATTCGTACAACGCCTTACCACCCCCAAACCAACGGGATGTGTGAGAAGATGAACAATATAGTCATTGATCTCCTGAAGACGTTGCCCCTGGAGGAACGCAGCCTGTGGCCAGAAAAACTGCCGGACCTGATAGACCTATACAACAATATCCCGGTGAATGCTACAAACTGCACCCCGGCTTACCTGATGCAAGCTAGACCAGGAAAGCTGCCCGTAGACCTGGAGATAGGAGTCCTAATACCTGAGGACACCTCCCCGGATGCGGACTGGGATACGGAAAGGCAACTGCAGTACAAGAAGGTACAGGAGAGTGTGGAGAAGAGCCTGGCCCAGGTGAGAGAGAAGCAAGAAAGACTCTTCAATCAACACGCCCCTGCTAGTCCCCTAGAACCTGGTGAGCAAGTCCTAAAGCGAAAAAGAAGGCTACATAAGTTGGACGACCAGTGGGAAAGGGAACCCTACACCGTACTGCAGTCTGACCACGACAACCCAAAGGTGTGCGTAATCACCAAGGACGGAGGAGAAACCACTAGTGTCGTCTCCAGAGACCATCTCAAAAGGTGCCCCGAGCAACTCCGTAGTGCAGAAGAGGATCAGAGTGACCTTGAACCCGCAGAGGACAAGGAAGAAATGATCAGCACCGTTCTCGGAGAGTTTCCTCAGTCCTGGACTCGCATAAATGATGCCATAGTGGTACCTGTCCTGCATTTCCTGCAACCGGCACAGCAACAACCAACACCAGAGCCGGAAGGTGAAGAGGAGCAAGCAGTTCCAGAGGCAGAAGAGCCTGTACCAGCAGCCCAGGAGAGTCAACCCTCTGCTGACAGTGAGCCTGCCATGCCTGTGGTAAGCCAAAGGACTCGCAGACAGCTGCCTGCCCTACCTGTACACCCAGCTGGTAGCTGCACCCCTAACGCTAGTGGGGAAAGCCAAGTCAGTCCACTACCAGACAGTGGGCTACGTAGGTCAACCAGGAGCACAAAGGGACAGATACCCGCTCGCTGGAGAATATAGAGTGTACTAAAATTGTAAATAACCCTGTTGCCAAATGTTGAATTGTTTGCAAAGTTACATGCATGTTTGGTAATACTCTGTTTCAGTTTCTTGCAGCTACCGTAAGGACTCACAGGTTATGGACTTTTTATAACCGGGACCTTGTATGGACTGCGTTCAGAGCCTAACCCAGGAATGAACTAAGACTGTGAAGGACTTGGGGTAGGACAGACCCCCACCTGGTTAAGGCTCCCCGTTGTGCTGGTGATATGGACACCCGGTCACAGGCCACACTGTGACCTTAAGAACTCAATTTGTGCGTCGTCTGTCTATTAATGTTTTATTGTTATGCATATTGTCTTTGTTTACTGTTTAGTCCCGGAGTACTAAATTTCACTAGGGGGGAATGTGTCACCCTGGCCTGGATGCCACAAGTGTAATTAAAGCTGTGTCTGAGAGCAGGGGGGAGGTTCTCTAGTCAGGGGAACATTAGCATGCAATGCCTCCTGTCTCAGGCCAGTAGGGGGAGCAGGCTGCCCCTATAAAAGCTGGTGCTGGGGGCAGGGTTAGAGAGAACCCAGATGACCTGTCTCAGGACTGAGACGTGTCTCAGCAGAGCAGGGACAGACAGTTGCACTGCACCTAAGAGGAAGTGTGGCAGGAGGAGAGCCACAAGCCAGAGACAAGAGGCGAAGCAAGCCTGTCTTGGCAGATAACAGACTTAATCTACCAGACTTTGGTGTCTGAGGCTGGAAGGATTCCACATCCCCCAGCAGAGAACCAGTCCGCAAGGGACTGTATATTCCTTGGCCTAAGAAGCCTGGAGGCCCTGCCACAACAGAAGGGACCAGTAAAGCCATACAAGGCTGGGAGCAGAAAGGAACCCACGTCGCAGGCCATACAGGCGAGAAAACACGGAAAGCTCGGAAACGTGGGCTGTTACCCTATCAGGAGGAGATAGCCAGAAGGAGCGCAGAAAGCACGGTAGGCCTACACCCTCACCCTGACCAGGGCCAATTTCCCCGTTGCTCTCAGACATCCAGGTCCCCTCCTAGCCGGGACTGTTTGTGGGTCAGTTTACCTGTTTAGTAAAGACCCTGGACTGCAACCTGTTGTCTGTGTGCTCCTTGCTCCTCCAGCACTATCAGCACTGGGACTCCCACTACCATCACTCCCAACATCCATTATACTGCCCTGGGGCCGCACTCTTCCCGTGGAGAGTCACACTACCCTAGCTGCACACCTCATCAGCCCCAGCGGTCTGCATGCAGCGGCGGTTCCTAATAACCGCAATCCACGGGTGGCGTAGTCGGACATTATCAGCAGAACATAGCAGACTACCATTGGCCTGACCACCCTGAGCCACGGAACCGGGTCACCACTACTACCCCCATCGTCTCCCTATTGCCCGGATCCGAGTGCCCCACGGCCCAGGGGGCGAGTCACATGTAATACACTGACTCACCAGTGACGTCTCTAGGTGAAGTCCTTCATCTTCGCTTTTCTTCTTCATCTGGCACAGACGGCCATCACTTCTTCCAGCCAGGAATCATCTCTGCAGAAAATAACACACAGTTATCAATAACTGATCTCTTCTAGGGAATATTCCCACTCCACCCCCCGACTTCTACACTACACCAGTTGAAGAAAAAAAGCGATATAGTGCCGCCCTGCACAGTAACAGGAGCCCGCTTTTGTCCTATCCCATGGAAAACAATTTCCTAAAAAGTAAATTATATTACAGAAGTAATAATGTCTCTAATTGGACTCTAAAATAATAATGTTCCTCACTGGCCACCATAAACTAATAAAGTATGTTCCTCAATCTGGCCCCAAACAGTAATTAAGTCCCTTGTTCAGCCTGGCACCCCCATATATCCATCCTGGCCCCCCCTTCCCTGCATATATCCATCCTGACACCCCCCATATATCCCTTCTGGCCCCCATATGTCCAGTGTGACCCCTCCATATATTTATCCTAGCCCACGTGTATCGAGCCTGCCCCCTCCCATATACCCATCCTAGTCCCCCATGTGGCCCTCCTGTTCCCCCCATATATCCATCCTGGCCTCCATGTGTCCAGGCTGCCCCCCCACATATCCATCCTGGCCTCCATGTTTCCAGCCTGCCCCCCCATATATCTGTCCTGACCTCCATGTGTCCAGCCTGCCCCCTCCCATATATCTGTCCTAAAGCCCCATGTGTCAAGCCTGCCCCCCATATATCCATCCTGGCCTCCATTTGTCCAGCATGCCCCCCCTACATATCCTTCCTGGCCTCCATGTGTCCAGCCTGCCCCCCACAATATATCCATCCTGGCCTCCATGTTTCCAGCCTGCCCCCCATATATCCATCCTGACCTCCATGTGTCCAGCCTGCCCCCTCATATATCCATCCTGCCCTTCCCCCCTGCATATATCCATCCTTACACCCCCCCATATATCCATACTGGCCCCCATATGTCCAGCATGGCCCCTCCATATATTTATCCTAGCCCATGTGTATCGAGCCTGCCCCTCCACATATCTATCCTAGCCCCCCATGTGTCCAGCCTGCCCCCCACATATCCATCCTGGCCATCATGTGTCCAGCCTGCCCCGCCCCCCATATATCCGGCCCCCCCATATATCCATCCCCCTCACATATCCATCCTGGCCTCCATGTGTCCAGCCTGCCCCACCATATAGCCATCCTGCCCACCCTTTCCCATGTGTCCAGCCAGGCTCCCCCTTATGTGTCCAGCCAGGCTCCCCCCCTTGTGTGTCCAGCCAGGGTTCCCCTTTGTGTGTCCAGCCAGGCTCTCACCCTTGTGTGTCCAGCCAGTGTCCCCCCTTGTGTGTCCAGCCAGGGTTCCCCCTTGTGTGTCCAGCCAGGGTTCCCTCTTGTGTGTCCAGTCAGGGCTTCCCCTTGTGTGTCCAGCCAGGGCTCCCCCTTGTGGGTCCAGCCAGGGTTCCCCCTTGTGTGTCCATCCAGCTCCCCCCTTGTGTGTCCAGCCAGGGCTCCCCCTTGTGTGTCCAGTCAGGGCTCCCCCTTGTGTGTCCAGCCAGGGCTTCCCCTTGTGTGTCCAGCCAGGGCTCCCCCTTGTGTGTCCAGCCAGGGTTCCCTCTTGTGTGTCCAGTCAGGGCTCCCCCTTGTGTGTCCAGTCAGGGCTCCCCCTTGTGTGTCCAGCCAGGGATCCCCCTTGTGTGTCCAGCCAGGGCTCCCCCTTGTGTGTCCAGCCAGGGCTCCCCCTTGTGTGTCCAGCAAGGCCCCCCTTGTGTGTCCATCCGGGCCCCCCCTTGTGTGTCCAGCCAGGGTCCCCCCTTGTGTGTCTAGCCGGGCCCCCCCTTGTGTGTCCAGCCAGGGGCCCATCCCATTCTGCATCCACTCATATACACACAGACACACACACAGACACCTCTTACCTTCCTGCTCTCCCGTGCGGTGTCCTCCTTCTCCGGTGACGTCATACGCCGGCCGGGGAAGGGAGACGCGCAGCTTCAGCTGCTTCACTGGGACGTGTGTCGCGGCGGTTCAGGTAATGAACGCCGCGTGCGCGCGTCCCTGCATATGTGGCACCCCAGGGGTCTGGTTTCCACAGTAATGTAATGTTATGTCTGAGAGCAGGTGGGAGGTCCTTTGGTCAGGGATCCTGTGCATGCCACACCTCCTGCCCAGTCTTGGGAGGGGAAGGACTTCCCCTATATAAACCCGGGGCTGAGGTAGGGTTAGGCAGTCAAGGAGAGTAGAGACGAGAAACAGTCATAGGAAGAGACAGCAGAAGCAATACTACTACGAGTCAGGGGCTGGCAGCTGCAGAGCTCGCCCTGACTGAGAAGATTTCTTACCGGACCCGGAGTCCGAGGCTGTGGGGACTAACTCCTACCCAGCAGCAGAAACCGACCGGCAGGGGATTGCAGGTCCTCTGGCCCAGAAACCCGAAGGCACGGTCACACGCGTGGGACCAGCACCGCCATCGTGGAGCGGAAGCCATTAGAAGGCCCCGAGTCACCGGTCATACGGGTGAGCACCACACGGTACACTCAGGGACGTGGGCTACTTTTACCCGCCTCTAGCAAGGTAGCCAGAAGAGTACAGTTAGTTGGGAAGGCCTACAACTCCGCCTGGCCAGGGGAGATCCCATCTGCTCAAGGACTGACCAGGCCCCGATTGCTAGCAAGTACTCCGGGAGGGTCTATCTTTGTCACCAGTAAAGACCCTGAACTACACCGCATCGTCTCTGAGTGGTTCCTGCTACCCCCATCATCCACGTCGGCTGCCCTGAGGCCATACCCCTCCCGTTGGGGGTTATACCATCCACGCTGCACCATCCTTCCACCGGCCTCAGCGGTCTGCCCTGCAGCGGCAGCTCCATAGCTGCATTCAACGGGTGGCGTAGTCATCCAACATCCACTGCTAATTTACCGCCACTTAGTCTGACTCCCTGGGCACGGACCGGGTCACCGCCACAAGACTACTACCCTCATCTGATCCGGCTCCGGGTAAGCTCCCGCGTGCGCAACGCAGCGCGACACAGGCCCAGGGGCGCGTCAACTTTTGGCGTAGTCGGCAGGATTTCGTGCCCGCAACCACCGGGTACTGCGTGCCTGAAAAAGAGACTTTTCAAACTCACCTGTGGTGAAGATTCCCGCCATCCGGCGCCATCTTCAGCCTTCTTCCCGCCATCGGTGAAGTTTCCCGCCATCCGGCGCCATCTTCAGCCTTCTTCCCGCCATCGGTGAAGATTCCCGCCATCCGGCGCCATCTTCAGCCTTCTTCCCGCCATCCGTGGAGTTTTCCCGCCATTGGACGCCATCTTGAGGACGCCGCGCGGGAAGAAGAGGGGCGTGGACTCCGAAAGCGCGCGAGAACTGAAGCCCCGCCTCACGTCCGGACGTTGCGTAAGGTCCTGGAAGGAGCCCAGCAGACGCCGACGTCACAGGAGCGCGACGGAAGGTCCTCAACCCTGACGATCCACTGCGGAGCCGCGGCCTACGGAAGAGGATCATCGCAAGGTAGGCCATGGTCCACTAGGGGGGAGAAAGATGTCGGATACGGAGGAGAGCTTCACTGCCTCAACCCCCGCCAGCGCTACCGCTGCTGCAGTTATGCCCTTCACCATGCCCTATATCCCGGGAGCAGCTTGGCTACCCCAGTACTCAGGGGAGTCGCATACCCTGCATGACTTTAGAGAGAAGCTGGATAGCCTCTTCCAGGTGTACCCCCTCACAGAAGAGCAAAAAGTGAGCATCCTGGTGGCCCAACTAACCGGGGCAGCCAAAAGGGAAGTAAAATCTTGGCCACCTGGGAGGAAGACTGTCGCAGGGATACTAACCCGGCTGAAGGACACCTTTGATACCCGCACCTCAGCCGAGATTAAGCTTAGATTCTACGGGTGCAAGCAGCGAGCGCATGAGAGTATAAGGGACTATGCACTAAACCTACAAGAGGCCCTGAGGGCCATTAAGCAGACCGACCCTGATGGAGTGGGAGATGAGGACAGGCTGTTGACCGAACAGTTTATAGAGGGACTATATTGTAATACCCACCGAACCCAGTTGCGGGCAATGGCTTTACAGGATCCCCATCTGGGCTTTGCACAGTTCAAGGACAGAGCCATCCGGGTGCTCCGAGAACCGGCACCGGGTGGCGTTGTGACCCACAGGCGCCCTGCTATCACTTACCACCAGGAGGCGGCGCCCTTGTCGGCAGGGCCTGTGGGAGCTGATGCACAGGCTTTGGACAATGACCCGGCTCCAGACCTACACCATCAGGTCCAAGAGCTAGCTAAGAGCGTTGCTGCGCTAACCCGAACTGTGCAGTCTTTACAGGCTTCCACTCCAGGGAAGATCCAGCTGGCATCCGGACCGGAGGACATCCCGTGGCGTCGACCAAGGAGGACCCCACCGGCCAGAGGAAGACCCAGTGACCGATACAGCGAGGACGGACGACCCATCTGCCGCCACTGCAATCAACCCGGACATATGGCAAGGTACTGTTCTTTAAACGGGCACAACCTGGGGTAGAGGGCCAACCCCCAGGAAAAAGATCACCAGGCCCATCGAACTGGTGCGACAGATATGTGGGAGGATGTCCAGTCTTGCCTGTGGTACTGGATGGCATTCCCATGAGTGCCCTACTGGACACCGGGTCACAGGTCACCACCATCCCGTACGTGCTCTTTAAGCAGTACTGGAATGACTCGGATATTACCTGCTACCCTGACGACGACTTGAGTATCATCGCCAGCAATGGCCAGCCCGTGCCACAGATCGGATTTAAAGAGGTGACCATCAAAATCGGTAGAGTCGAACTGGCAGCACAGGGACTGATCATTGTAGACATTGACAAACATGAGAGCCACCCAAAAATAACTCTAGGAACTAATGTAATTGAAAATTGTCTTGCAGAGGTGATTTTCCTTCTACAGCAGGTTGCCAAGAACGCCAGCTCCGGCGAGCAGCGAGTGCTCCAGAAAGAGATCCGGGCACTGATGCGACGGCAACAGGTGGAACTCTCCGGCGGTGAGATTGGTAGCGTAAGAATGTGTGACCCTTTCCCTATTGCCATGCCCCCAAAAAGTGAAATGATGATTTGGTGCCGGGCAGCTATTGGTCTGAGAGGTAGAGATTACCAGGCAATGGTAGAACCAGTTTACTCAGACAGTAGGCCCACCATTTTGACAGCACGGGGGGTGGTCAATGTACGCCATGGGAGGGTGCCCGTTCGCATAATCAATATCGGGGAGAGGGAAGTGTACCTGCCCCGGTATGCCACGCTAGCCAAATTATATACCATCAACCAAAACTCTATACAGTCTGTGGAACCCTTGCCTCCATCTCACCCGGAGGAAGGTAACGGCTCTAAGAAAGTAATGGAGGATTGGTGTCAGCAACTACACTTGGGAACTGACGCCACTCCCTCCCACCAGAAACAGGGAGTCTACCGGGTGGTTCAAGAGTATGAGAGAGTGTTTAGTAAACACCCGTTAGACTTCGGGCGAGTCAAGGGGGTAGAACACCGCATCCCCACGGGAGATCATCCTCCCATAAAAGAGAGGTATCGACCCGTACCCCCTGCACATTACCAACACGCCAAGGGGATGCTTAGAGACATGAAGGAGGCTGGGGTAATCCGGGATAGCTGTAGCCCCTGGGCAGCCCCACTAGTTTTAGTCAAAAAGAAAGACAACACCATGAGGATGTGTGTAGATTACCAGAAAATCAACCGTATCACACACAAGGATGCGTACCCCTTACCAAGGATAGAGGAGTCATTGGCTGCTTTAAGATCTGCTAACTTCTTCTCTACCTTGGATCTCACTAGCGGGTACTGGCAGGTTCCTGTAGCAGAGGCGGACCGGGAGAAGACCGCATTCACCACCCCGATGGGACTTAGCGAGTTCACCTGCATGCCGTTCGGACTCTGCAACGCCCCAGGAACCTTCCAACGATTAATGGAGTGCTGTCTGGGCCACAGAAACTTCGAGACGGTCCTGTTGTACCTGGACGATGTCATCGTATACTCCAAGACTTATGAGGACCACCTGAAACACCTGGCGGAGGTGTTCGAAGCCCTGGCGAGTTACGGCCTAAAGGTGAAACCCTCCAAGTGTCACCTCCTGAAACCAAAGGTGCAGTACCTGGGACACGTGGTGAGCGCTGACGGAGTGGCTCCCGACCCTGATAAGATCACCGCAATTAAGGGATGGCCAAGCCCCTCCAGCGTAAAAGAAGTGCGGCAGTTCCTCGGGTTGGTAGGCTACTACCGAAGGTTTATTCCCGGTTTCACCAAAAAGGCAGCGCCTATGCAGGACCTCCTGATAGGCCAGTCCCGGAAGGCCAAGAACCAGAAGCCGCCCTTCAAATGGGAGGAGCTAGAAGAAGAGTCCTTCCGCCAGCTGAAGATGGCCCTCACGGGGGATGAAATCTTGGCATACCCGGATTATAGCCAGCCCTTCATCCTCTACACCGACGCCAGTAACATCGGGCTAGGAGCCGTACTGTCCCAGATCCAGCAGGGGAAAGAACGAGTAATCGCCTACGCCAGCCGAAAACTGCGACCCACCGAAAGGAACCCCGAGAATTATAGCTCATTTAAGCTAGAGTTCCTGGCCGTGGTATGGGCAGTCACTGAGCGCTTTAAGCATTACCTTGCTTCTTCCCGGTTCACCGTGTACACGGATAACAACCCGTTGACACACCTGGACACGGCAAAACTCGGTGCCCTGGAGCAGAGGTGGATGGCCCGTCTGTCCAACTACGAGTTCACAATCAAATACCGGGCAGGGCGCTCCAATACTAACGTGGACGCCCTGTCCAGGATGCCCAACCTGCCGGACGAAGGAGAAGATCCGGAGGGACTGGAAGAAATTGAACTCCCTGCGTTCCACCGTCATGGGACTATCCAGTATTCCCACCGGGTAAGGAGTAAGCAGGCTGCTACGTTGAACCCCTTACCTCACCACAACTGGGCGGAAACGCAAGACAGCGACCCTGCCGTCCGACTGGTGAAGGAGATGCTGACTCGGCCGGAGGCTCGCCTTGAACCAGACGCTCCGGAGGAAGCCAAACAACTATGGGCGGAGAAGAGTCGACTGTTCCTTTACAAGGGGAAGTTGTGCCGCAGAATGGTCAACTCCCGGACGCATGAACTACTCTGGCAAGTAGTGGTGCCACGAAGAGACGCAGCCATGGTGATGGAGGCATACCACGACGGAGCTGGACACTTCGGGTGGAAGAAGCTGGAGTTCCTGCTGCGCGAGCGGTTCCACTGGGTAGGCATGAGGGGAACCATCGAGAAGTGGTGCAGGGACTGTGGCCCGTGCAATCTGAGAAGGAAGGACCGGGCCAGCCAGAAGACTCCCCTGCAATCTATCGTCACCCGGCAACCGTTGGAACTGGTAGCCTTGGATCATGTAAAACTGACCCCAAGCAGAAGTGGCTACGTCTACGCGTTAACCATCGTGGATCATTACTCCCGGTTCTTGGTTGTCGTCCCCGTCAAGGACTTAACGGCTCAAACAGCAGCTAGAGCCTTCCAGCAGCACTTCTGCCGTCCACACGGGTACCCGGACCAAGTGCTGACGGACCAGGGACCTGTCTTTGAAGCGGAGGTCTTCCAGGAATTCTGCAATCTGTATGGCTGCCGGAAGATAAATACGACACCCTACCATCCGCAAACTAATGGACTTTGTGAAAAAATGAACCAGGTGGTAATGGATCTTCTAAAAACGTTGCCCCTGGAAGAACGCAGTCTGTGGCCTGAGAAGTTGCCCGATCTGGTGGACCTATACAACCACATCCCGGTAGGTTCCACCAACTGTACCCCGGCTTACCTAATGAGGGCGAGACCTGGTAAGTTACCTGTTGACCTGGAAATGGGAGTCCTGACACCTGAGGACACTTCACCAGAAGCAGACTGGGACACAGAGAGGCAACAGCAGTACCGGAAAGTACAGGAGAGCGTGGAGCGAAGTCTCTGTCAGGCTAGGGAAAGGCAAGAGAAAACTTACAACCAGTATGCTCCCGCTGTTCCCCTGGTACCCGGAGAGCAGGTCTTGAAGAGGAAAAGACGGCTCCACAAGTTGGACGACCAGTGGGAGAAGGACCCGTACACCGTACTGCCCTCAAGCCACGAGAACCCGAAGGTCTGTACCATCAGTAAAGACGGAGGGGAGACCACAGCCATTGTATCCCGGGACCACCTGAAGAAGTGTCCCGAACAACTGAGGAACCCTGAAGAGGAACAAGAAGACCATCGACCCGTAGAGGAAAGGGAAGATATGGTTAGTACCGTGCTCGGGGACTTCCCTCGGTCTTGGACTCAAGTCAATGGTGCAGATGTGGTACCCGTACTCACCTTCCTCCAACCATCATCCCAAGTACCTACGGAGCAACCGGTAGAGCTGGAAGAACAGCCGGTCCAGGAGGCAGAAGACTCTACACAAGCAGACCCGGAAAATCAACCCTCTGCTTATAGTGAGCCTGCCATACCCCTAGTGAGCCAGAGGGCCCATAGACAGCGGCCCAGTTTACCCTTGACAGCTCCTACACCCTGTAGTTCAGGGCCAGACAGTCAGCTCCGTAGGTCCACTAGGGCCACTAGAGGCCAGTTACCCACACGTTGGAGGATCTAAATGTTTAAGCTATCTTATAATGTTTACCTGTTTATAGTTGCTTGTGTATAATTTTGTGTTTCTAGTTATTTTTAGGAGTCCTTGGTGGATTTACCGGGAATCCTTGTACAATTAGTTGGAGCGTAACCCAGGATGGACTAAAGACTGTTAAGGACTCGGGGCAGGACAGGCCGCTACCTGGTTACGTCTCCCTGTTTTGGTGAAATGGACACCTTGCTTTCCCTCAAAGACTGCACCCGGTTGCGGACACGCCGTGACCATCGTTATGTGTCTCTTTATTATAATGTTTTGGTTGTACTCTGTTATGTTTTTCCAAAAATATGTTTAGTCCCGGAGTACTAAATTTCACTAGGGGGGAATGTGGCACCCCAGGGGTCTGGTTTCCACAGTAATGTAATGTTATGTCTGAGAGCAGGTGGGAGGTCCTTTGGTCAGGGATCCTGTGCATGCCACACCTCCTGCCCAGTCTTGGGAGGGGAAGGACTTCCCCTATATAAACCCGGGGCTGAGGCAGGGTTAGGCAGTCAAGGAGAGTAGAGACGAGAAACAGTCATAGGAAGAGACAGCAGAAGCAGTACTACTACGAGTCAGGGGCTGGCAGCTGCAGAGCTCGCCCTGACTGAGAAGATTTCTTACCGGACCCGGAGTCCGAGGCTGTGGGGACTAACTCCTACCCAGCAGCAGAAACCGACCGGCAGGGGATTGCAGGTCCTCTGGCCCAGAAACCCGAAGGCACGGTCACACGCGTGGGACCAGCACCGCCATCGTGGAGCGGAAGCCATTAGAAGGCCCCGAGTCACCGGCCATACGGGTGAGCACCACACGGTACACTCAGGGACGTGGGCTACTTTTACCCGCCTCTAGCAAGGTAGCCAGAAGAGTACAGTTAGTTGGGAAGGCCTACAACTCCGCCTGGCCAGGGGAGATCCCATCTGCTCAAGGACTGACCAGGCCCCGATTGCTAGCAAGTACTCCGGGAGGGTCTATCTTTGTCACCAGTAAAGACCCTGAACTACACCGCATCGTCTCTGAGTGGTTCCTGCTACCCCCATCATCCACGTCGGCTGCCCTGAGGCCATACCCCTCCCGTTGGGGGTTATACCATCCACGCTGCACCATCCTTCCACCGGCCTCAGCAGTCTGCCCTGCAGCGGCAGCTCCATAGCTGCATTCAACGGGTGGCGTAGTCATCCAACATCCACTGCTAATTTACCGCCACTTAGTCTGACTCCCTGGGCACGGACCGGGTCACCGCCACAAGACTACTACCCTCATCTGATCCGGCTCCGGGTAAGCTCCCGCGTGCGCAACGCAGCGCGACACAGGCCCAGGGGCGCGTCACATACACTGTGCCTGCGCTTTTAAAGGGCCCGTGCCCCTTAAAACCGCAGGTTTTTTTATTTTTTCATTCTCTTCTCCCCCTCTCCTCTGCAGAAGGGTACCCCGCCAGCCCAGTCCCACCCTGTTGATGACTTATCCTAAAATCGGTCATTAATATATAAGTCCTGGACAGTCCCGTTAAGCTTGTTTTACCTAGTTATAAAAGCCCTTTAAGTCCTCATTATAAGGTAAGGTATGAATGGATCTAATTAAATTCTCCAAAGAGAACTATTTATACATTTTAGTCACTGTGAGCTTTCTACAAGATATTGCGGGCAGTATATAGCGAATATACGGACACAGAGCCATTCGCCGGCTCAGTTTGCCAATAAGCACCTTGTAAATATGAGACCTTGACATCATAGGTTACTTGGCTTAATATGAAATTGTCCCTCATGTGTACCGCATTGTGGGCAGGGACTATATGTACATCACTGCAGAATATGTTGGCAATAAAAAGTCAACAGAAATGAATATCATGCAGATCCTCACCAGGACTCCAGCAGTGTCACCATCCTGCCACCATACAGCTATAGAAGGACAATAAACCTGCAGGGTTCTCCCCTCAGTTATTTTTCCTTTAATTTTATTATCTGTTTCTTACTCACAGTGAAAGAACAGTCATCAGATATTTTATTCTTCACTTTTTATTTTACAGTCTCAGCTCTGAAGAATAGAACGTCTTATGAATAAATGACAGCTCACTTATTACAGTGGTGGCCAAAAGTATTGGCACCCCTGCAATTCTATCAGATAATACTCAGTTTCTTCCTGAAAATGATTGCAATCACAAATTCTTTGGTATTATTATCTTCATTTAATTTGCTTGCAAGGAAAAAACACAAAAGAGAATGAAGCAAAAATCAAATCATTGATCATTTCACACAAAACTCCAAAAATGGGCCAGACAAAAGTATTGGCACCCTCAGCCTAATACTTGGTTGCACAACCTTTAGCCAAAATAACTGCGAACAGCCACTTCCGGTAACCATCAATGAGTTTCTTACAATGCTCTGCTGGAATTGTAGACCATTCTTCTTTGGCAAACTGCTCCAGGTCCCTGATATTTGAAGGGTGCCTTCTCCAAACTGCCATTTTGTGATCTCTCCACAGGTGTTCTATGGGATTCAGGTCTGGACTCATTGCTGGCCACCTTAGAAGTCTCCAGTGCTTTCTGTAAAACCATTTTATAGTGCTTTTGGAAGTGTGTTTTGGGTCATTGTCCTGCTGGAAGACCCATGACCTCTAAGGGCGACCCAGCTTTCTCACACTGGGCCCTACATTATGCTGCAAAATTTGTTGGTAGTCTTCAGACTTCATAATGCCATGCACACTGTCAAGCAGTCCAGTGCCAGAGGCAGCAAAGCAACCCCAAAACATCAGGGAACCTCCGCCATGTTTGACTGTAGGGACCATGTTCTTTTCTTTGAATGCCTCTTTTTTTTCCTGTACACTCTATGTTGATGGTTTTTCCCAAAAAGCTCGACTTTTGTCTCATCTGACCAGAGAACATTCTTCCAAAACATAGTAACATAGTTTGTAAACATAGTTAGTAAAGCCGAATAAAGACTTGCGTCCATCAAGTTCGACCTGTTAGTTCTGTAATTGGTAAAGTTGATCCAGAGGAGGGCAAAAACCCCAAATGATTTGGCCAATCTTCACCTGAGGAAAAATTCCCTCCTGACTCTGAAACCAGCAGTCAGAATAAATCCCTGTATCAACTTACTATTTTATTTTATTTTTAAGTATATGCTGAAATCTGCCTGGTATCTAGAAATGCATCCAGTCCCCGCTTGAACTGGTGTAGTGAATCTGACATCACCGTCTCCTCACTCTGTGAATTCCATATTCTCACTGCTCTTACCGTAAAGAACCCCTCTAGTGACGCTTACCCAATCTGAGTATATTCCATTTATAACCACCCTCTGCCTTCTATCCCTTAGCCAGTTAGCTACCCACTTGCAGACATTTTCCCCCAGCCCCATCATTCTCATTTTGTATACCAACCTATTATGTGGCACGCTATCGAAAGCTTTTGAGAAGTCGAGATACACGACATCCACTGGTTCCCCCTGATCTACTCGAGAGCTAATCTCCTCGTAGAAGTCAATCAGGTTTGTTTGGCAGGAGCGATTCCTCATGAATCCATGTTGGTTCGGGATTAAAAGATTATTAGCATCAAGATGCTCCGTAATTGCCTCTTTAATGAAGCTTTCAAAAATTTTGCCCACAACGGACGTCAGACTCACCGGCCGATAGTTTCCGGCGTCACTTTTCGCTCCCTTTTTGAATATTGGCACTACATTCGCCTGTCGCCAATCAAGTGGCACAGACCCAGTCTCAACAGAGTCCTTAAATATAAGATATAACGGTCTGTCTATCACATTACTTAGTTCCCTTAGTACCCGTGGGTGTATGCCATCAGGTTCTGGTGATTTGTTTATTTTAATGTTACTGAGGCGTTTCTGTACCCCAGCTTGGGTTAGATTTGTCATACTTAGTGGAGGATTAAGCTTGTCACTTCTCATTTCTCCTGTTAGTTTGATTTCCTTTGTGAAAGTTGTCGAAAAAAAAATTATTTAATAGATTAGCTTTATCCTCATCTTTCTCTATGATTTTGCCTTCCTCACTTTTTATTGGTCCAATATTATCCGATTTAATCCTTTTACTATTTATATACGTAAAGAACAGTTTGGGATTTGATCTACTTTCCCTAGCAATACGTCTCTCTGTTTCCTCCTTCGCTATTTTTATTTGTTTTTTACAGGTTCTCGTTTTTTCCTTGTAACACATTAGTGCCTCCTTACTGTTTTCCTGTTTTAATCTCTTGAATGCCTCTTTTTTGCTATTTAACGCCCCTTTTACGTTCTTGTTCAACCATATTGGTTTCCTCTTATTTCTGGCCCTTTTATTCCCATACGGTATATACCTCTCGCACTGAGTATTCAGAATTCTTTTGAAGGTTTCCCATTTACTATTCGTATTCCTTTGATTAAGAACTTTGTCCCAGTCAATAAGTTGAAGGCTTTCTTTCAGCTGATCAAACTTCGCCCTCCTAAAGTTTAATGTTTTTGTTGTTCCCTTATTGATAACCCTACTGAAGGGCATTTTGAAGTCGATAATATTATGGTCGCTATTACCTAGGTGCCCCCCTATCTGTACCTCAGTTATTCTATCAGGCCTATTAGTCAATATTAAGTCCAACACGGCCTTCCCTCTCGTTGGTTCCTGCACTAGTTGGGAGAGATAATTATCCTTAATATTTGTCAAGAACCTTTTTCCTTTCTGAGATCTACAGGTTTCTGTTTCCCAGTCAATATCCGGGTAGTTGAAATCCCCCATTACAATCACTTCATTATGTTTTGCTACTTTGTCTATTTGTCCTAATAGCAGATTCTCATTCTCCTCTGTTATATTGGGTGGCTTATAGCAGACCCCCAGTAATATTTTATTATTATTTTTAGTTCCCTCTATCTCTACCCACATGGACTCGACCCCCTCTTCTCCCTCTCCTATATCTTCCCTTAGTCTGGGTTTTAGACATGACTTTACATATAAGCAGACTCCTCCGCCTTTCCCCTGTTTCCGGTCCCTTCTAAGTAAACTATAATCTAATAAATTTACCGCCCAGTCGTAGCTATCGTCTAGCCAAGTCTCTGTTATACCTACGATGTCATACCTCTCCTCCCATATAAGCGCCCGCAGCTCATCCGCCTTATTGGTCAGGCTTCTTGCGTTGGTCAGCATGCAAGATAAAACTTTGGGTTTATTTAGCATCCTATTCTTCTCTAACGATCTAACTGTACTATCCCCACCCCCCTCTCCACCCTCATTATATTCACTTCTCCCCTTCCCCCTTGCTTGCCTCACATCCCACCTATTTCCTTGGTTTCCCCCCCCCCCATCTCTAGTTTAAAAACTCCTCCAACCTATTAGCTATCTTCTTCCCCAGCACCGCTGCACCCTCCCCATTGAGGTGCAGCCCGTCCCTACGGTAGAGCCTGTATCCGACCGCGAAGTCGGCCCAGTTCTCCATGAACCCAAACCCTTCTGCCTTGCACCAACTCTTTAGCCACTTATTCACCTCCCTAACTTCCTGTTGGCGCTCCTGTGTGGCTCGCGGGATTGGTAGTATTTCTGAGAAAACTACCTTGGAGGTCCTTGCCCTAAGCTTCCTACCTAGGTCCCTGAAATCATTTTTAAGGACCCTCCATCTACCACTCACTTTGTCATTGGTGCCGATGTGGACCATGACCGCTGGGTCTTCGCCAGCCCCACCCAGTAACCTGTCAACCCGATCCGCGATGTGCCGGACTCGAGCGCCAGGGAGGCAGCACACCGTTCGGCGATCCCGGTCTTTGTGACAGATTGCCCTGTCTGTCCCCCTAATAATAGAGTCACCCACTACCAGAACCTGTCTTGCCTGCCCTACACTTCCCCCCTCCCCCTCATTACTGGAGGATACACTCCCCCGGCGGTCACAGGATCTGTCATGCTCCAATAATGCCGGTTCTGAACCAGCCTTCCTATACTTCTTCCCTCTATCCCTCCTTACTGTTATCCAGCTCCCTGCCTGTTCAGCCTGCACTTCCCCTCTATGCTCCACCCCCAGTATTGACCCATTGAGTGTCTGCTCGGTGAGCAGCAAACTCCGTTCTATGTTGTCGATGCTCCTCAGTACCGCTATCTGAGCACTTAGATCCAGAATTTGGGCTTCCAAGTGCACGATATGCTCACATCTCTCGCAGCAGTATGGATCCTCGAGTGGGTGCTCACGGAATGCATACATTGCGCAAGATGTACACTGCACGGCTCCGTCCAACATGGACGTCATTCTAAATATGGGGATACAGTCAGTATATATATACAAGTACAAAACACAATTATTTATATATAGGTGTATGGACGGGGATCAATTAGGGATGTGCAAGTGTATCAATTAGATATTGGCAGGGGATCAGTTAAGTATGGACGGGGGATCAATTAAGTATCAAGTATGGACGGGGGAATCAGCTAAGTAGGTCAGGTGGATTAATTAAGTAAAAAGTAAAGTAAAGAAAGAATGAAATACAGTCAGCAATTCAGTCCTAAGTCCTCCCTTCCAAACTCCCTGAATCCAAAGTCACTGAAAAACAAGTCACACACTTACTTTCGTTCGCACTTACGCTCCGGACACACGCAGCTCGTTCACACTCGCAAACTAAGAGATTTAAAGTGTTTTTTTTTTTTTTCCTTTTCCAGCAATGTACCCTTCACCTCAATGCACTTCCAAAGGACTTTATGCCCAACCAGCTGCCCCTTATAAACCCTTAATTATGACCCCTTCCCCTTAATTAACCCCTTGTGAGTAAATCTACACCTCAGGATTTTAGTGCAATGTAGTTAACCTTTAAATACACAGGTAGTAAACTAAGAAACTAAAACTGTAGTGAGAAAATAGATTTTAAAAAGCCCAATAAATCTAAACAGGTAGAAAAGCACTCAGCAGATCACAATGCAGCACTCACCGCAATTCACACAGGTATTTTCTGCAGGATTCCCAATACCTCTTCACGCAATTCACACAGGTATTTTCTGCAGGATTCCCAATACCTCTTCACGCAATTCACACAGGTTTTTCTTGCAGGATTCCCAATACCTCTTCACGCAATTCACACAGGTATTTTCTGCAGGATTCCCAATACCTCTTCACCTTCACCTCAATGCACTTCCAGTTCTAGGCTTTATCAGGTAAGTTTTGGCAAACTCCAGCCTGGCTTTTTTATGTCTCGGGGTAAGAAGTGGGGTCTTCCTGGGTATCCTACCATACAGTCCCTTTTCATTCAGACGCCGACCGATAGTACGGGTTGACACTGTTGTAGCCTTGGACTGCAGGGCAGCTTGAACTTGTTTGGATGTTAGTCGAGGTTCTTTATCCACCATCCGCACAATCTTGCGTTGAAATCTCTCGTCAATTTTTCTTTTCCGTCCACATGTAGGGAGGTTAGCCACAGTGCCATGGGCTTTAAATTTCTTGATGACACTGCGCACGGAAGACACAGGAACATTCAGGTCTTTGGAGACGGACTTGTAGCCTTCAGATTGCTCATGCTTCCTCACAATTTGGTTTTACAAGTCCTCAGACAATTCTTTGGTCTTCTTTCTTTTCTCCATGCTCAATGTGGTATACACAAGGACACAGGACAGAGGTTGAGTCAACTTTAATCCATGTTAACTGGCTGCAAGTGTGATTTAGTTATTGCCAACACCTGTTAGGTGCCACAGGTAAGTTACAGGTGCTGTTAATTACACGAATTAGAGAAGCATCACATGATTTTTCAAACAGTGCCAATACTTTTGTCCATCCCCTTTTTTAGGTTTGATGTGGAATTATATCCAATTTGGCTTTAGGACAATTCTATTTGTGTTTTTTCATTGAAGACAAATTAAATGAAGATAATAATACCAAAGAATTTGTGATTGCAATCATTTTCAGGAAGAAACTGAGTATTATCTGACAGAATTGCCGGGGTGCCAATACTTTTGGCCACCACTGTATTTCATGCGGCAGAAGTTAGCCTCCAGCAATGGAAGAGGGAACCGAGAAAGTGTAGAAAATGCTCTATCATGGCAGCAGTGGTAAGAGACATTGGAAATGCACGATCAAACCTATCATATCATAGGATTATCTATCATCTATCTATCCTTATATACTCTATTTCATATCTATCTATCCATCTATCTATCCATATATGTATCTATCTATCTTTCTATCTATCCATGTATGATGGATGGATAGATAGATGGATAGATGAATAAATAGATGGATAGATAGATGGATAGATAGATAAATAGATAGATAGATAGTGTAGGGATTTGTACTCACTGAGCCGCGTTGGAGGTAGGCACAGGTTCACACAGTGATGCAGTCCACGGGTTCAAACAAACTGGTGGCTTATTTTAGTGTCCATACACCAGTTAAGAAACAAAAGTTACAGCCTTTTCCTGGCACAAAAAGGAATAACAGAACAAAGCTCAAAATAACAAGTCCATGCAGCACGGCTTCAGCCGCTTAAACAAGGTGCTTTTCTCTGCCTCCTGCAGAGTCTAAGAAGCACCTGCAAGGTCTGCTCACCTTGCCCAGCAAACACAGACAGACAGAGACAGGCGCAGCTGTCTTAAATTAGCCTTCCAAGACCTGGACTGGAGGTAAGTGAGCAGCTGTTCCCCCCAGCTCTTTCAGCTGCTCACAAAACCCGGCCCTGTAATCCGGACCCATTAAATTCCTCTCAGCACTATGTGTGCTGGAGCCTGCTTCTCCGGATCCTACATCACCGAAGCATGGCACTTCGAGGACACATACCTCCCGTCCACGATCTGTCCGGCAGCAACCTTACATACACCCCCCCTCTGTCCAAAGCCGTAGGGCTTGGCACCTTCTGTCACCATACAATAAATCCTTGACAAGGCAGCGGCATTCCCATGTTGTTTCCCAGGCCTATGCTCTACCCGGAAACTAAAATCTTGTAGAGCCAGGAACCACCTAGTCACTCTGGCATTGTTTCCCTTCTTTTCTCGCATCCACCTCAATGGGGCATGGTCTGACACTACCCTGAACCTTCTACCTAATAGGTAATACCTCAGAGTGTCTAACGCCCACTTAATGGCCAAACATTCTTTTTCTACAATGGAGTAGTCCTTCTCACAAGCGGAGAGCTTCAGACTGAGGTATTTTACAGGGTGTTCTTCTCCGTTAATCTCCTGGGACAAGACTGCTCCCAGCCCGACATCCGATGCATCCATCTGGACCACAAACTCCTTGGAGAAGCTGGGTGCCACCAAGACTGGTTGTTTACAGAGGACCAGTTTCAATTCCTGGCAGGTCGCTTCTGCTTCCGGGGACCACTTGGCCATAGCTGACTTCATCCCTTTCAGGAGATCCATCAGTGGGGCTGCTATCAGGGCAAAGTTAGGGACAAATCTTCGATAGTAGCCCACAATGCCTAGAAACGCCCTGACCTGCTTCTTCGAGAGGGGCTGTGGCCAGTTCAAGATCGCCTTGAACTTATTTATTTGTGGTTTTATTTCCCCTCTACCAACCACGTACCCTAGGTACTTGGCTTCCTCCATCCCCATGGCACATTTCTTCGGGTTGATAGTAAAGCCCGCCTTCCTTAGGGCATCAAGTATGGCTTGAACTTTGTCCAGATGACTTTCCCAGTCCTGGCTAAATATGACGATAGCATCTAGGTAGGCCGCTGCATACTGTTTGTGGGGTGCTAAGATCCGGTCCATGGCTCTCTGGAAGGTGGCCGGAGCTCCCTTCAACCCAAACGGCATCCTGACGTATTGGCGTCGAGAAGGCTGTCTTCTCCTTAGCCTCTTTGGACAGGGGAATTTGCCAATATCCTTTGGTGAAGTCCAGAGTGGTGATGTACCGAGTGGGTCCTAGCCTTTCGATAAGCTCATCTACCCTAGGCATTGGGTAGGCGTCGAGCTTTGAGACCTCCTTCAGCTTCCTATAGTCATTGCAAAACCGCCATTCCCCATCTGGTTTCGGCACTAAGACTATAGGACTGGACCATCGACTTTTGGACTCTTCAATGACTCCCAGGTTTAGCATCCGCCTTACTTCTTTAGAGATCACCTCTCTGCGGGCTTCGGGGATCCGGTATGGTTTTAGATTGACGCGAACATGAGGCTCTGTGAGAACCTCATGCTCTATGACCTGAGTGAGTCCTGGCAACTCCGAAAACATGTCTTTATTTCGCTGTAACAACTCTTTGCACTGTTGCTTTTGGGCATGTGACAGTGACTCTGCCACCTTGACCTCTTTCATATCGGCCTCAGCCTCAGCCACTAAACAGGGAGCTTCCGCAGGCTCTCTATCTTGCCATGGCTTAATCAAGTTAACATGGTAAATTTGGTAGGGCTTCCTCTTCCCTGGTTGGTGGATCTTAAAGTTGACTTCCCCCACTTTCTCTACCACCTCATAGGGGCCCTGCCACTTGGCCATGAACTTGCTCTCCACTGTGGGACTAGCACAAGCACTCGATCTCCTGGGTTGAACGATCTCACCCTGGCCGACCTATTATACACCCTGGACTGTGCCTCTTGTGCCTTGAGGAGGTGCTCCCTCACAATGGGCATCACATGGGCAATCCTCTCTTGCATCTGGGCAACGTGCTCCACCACTCTCCTATAGGGAGTGGTCTCAGCTTCCCAGGACTCTTTCTCCACCTCCAGGAGTCCTGAGGGTGTCGTCCATAGAGTGGTTCAAACGGGGAGAAACCTGTGGAAGCTTTGGGAACTTCCCTCATGGCGAACAACATATAGTCCCAGTCTCGGCCATCCTTTTCCACTGCTTTCCTCAACATTGCTTTCAAGGTTTTGTTAAACCTCTCTACCAGTCCGTCCGTCTGGGGAGAGTACACGGAGGTTCTCAGTTGTGCAATCTGCAGTGTCTTGCACAATTCCCTCATGACCTTCGACATAAATGGAGTTCCTTGGTCTGTTAGGATCTCGTTAGGCAACCCGGTTCTTAAAAACATGTGGACTAACTCCCGGGCTATACACCTGGTGGAGGAGTTTCGTAGTGGTACGGCCTCCAGATACCATGTAGCATAATCTAATACCACCAGGATATACTGATGCCCTTGGGCGGACTTGACCAGAGGCCCCACTAGATCCATTGCTATGCGTTCGAATGGAACCTCGATGACTGGTAGTGGCACTAGGGGACTGCGGAAGTGGGCCACTGGGGAGGTTATCTGGCATGTGGGGCAGGAACGACAATAACTCTATATTTCTCTATAGCAACCTGGCCAGTAGAATCTTTGGAGGATCCGTTCTTGAATCTTGTCTGCACCCAGGTGACCACCCAACACATGAGAATGAGCCATGTCTAACACCCTGCGTCTATAGGGCCCTGGCACCAGCAACTGTTCTATTACCTCACCCCTTGGCTTGGTTATTCTGTACAGCAAATCCCCATTCACAGCAAAATGAGGGAACCGAGTGTCAGCCCCCGGTTCCTGAGGCACCCCATTTAACACAGTAACATTTTCAAAGGCCCCTTTCAGAGTTAAATCCCTGAGTTGGGCAGTTCCAAAGTTTCCCTCGGACACCTCCAGCTCAGGGATATTGGACTCAGGGGATGCTACTTCATCCTCATTGCCCACCAGCACACACATGGGAAACTCATCTACTATGTTCTGCGGGTAAGTTTCCTTAGGGGCGATCTGGCTGTCGTCCAAGCAACCAGGTGTCCCCGCTTTCCCCCACATTTCCCAGAATAATGCAAAGTAACGTCCAATTATTATGGGATGCAATAGGTCCTTAACGACCGCCACTTCATGAGATGTGGTGCCACAGTCTGTGTTTACATCCACCTGGGCCACAGGATAGTTCTTAGCGTCCCCATGGATACACCGGACATCCACCACCTTCCCAGAAACCAGCCGATGAGGGAGTGTGGCCCTTATCAGGGTCACCAAACTTCCTGAGACCAATAGCCCAGAGACTTGTGCCCCGTTAACTGACACTGAGCATGCCTGAGGGCCCTCGCCATGTTGACGAACCGCGCTGCAGGCGGGGTAGGCAAAATAAGAGCAACGCCGGCACATGTTACAGTCCATTGGTTCAGAGGTTATGGGACACCGGGAGGCAATATGGCCAGGGGTATGACATCTCCAACACACTATATTATGGGGTGGGACCTTGGGCAGCAACTCAGACCCCTCCTGAACTCTAGGATGCCCCCCAGGTGTGGCGCTAGCTTGCTTCTTTTGGGTGTCCGCCACCTTTTGGGAACCCCAGTATTGAGAGGCTACGACCCCTTGTTTTCCCAACGGACTCTCAACCGCCTGGTATCTTTCCACCAACCCCACCAAGTCATCAGCATTATAGGGATCTCCCTGGGCAACCCAGGATTTTACCGACTTCGGGAGAGAGTGTATAAACCTGTCTATAACGACCTCTATCTCATATCATAGGACAATCTATCATCTATCTATTATCTATATGACGCGCCCCCTGGGCCATGGGGCACCCGGGACCGGACTTCAGGGCAATGCTGGGAGTAGTAGTGGCGACCCGGTCCCGTGGCTCAGGGTGGCCAGACCAATATTGTGGCAGTCTCTGTATCAGTATAATGCAATGTCCGACTACGCCACCCGTGGATTGCGGTCAATAAGAACCGCCGCTGCTGAGCAGACCTGAGCAGACCTCTGAGGCTGATGTTGTGAGGGCAGCAGAGTGTAGTATAACTCCCCACGGGAGGAGTATAGCCTCAGGCTAGTGAGTGTGGATGATAGGAGTGATGGTGCACGAGCGCAGCAGGAATGACTCAGAGGCTTTGCAGTGCAGTTCAGGGTCTTTACTGATGGTGATAAGGCAGACCCTCCCGGGAGTACTGGCTAGCATAAGAGGTCTGGTCAGTCTGTGAGCAAACTGGAGTTCCCCTGGCCAGGTGGAGTTGTAGGCCTCCCTGACTATCTGCACTCTTCCTGGCTACCTTGCTGTAAGCGAGTGGAAGTAGCCCACGTCCCTGAGTGTTCCGTGTGGTGCTCACCTGTATGGCTGGTGACTTGGGGCCTTCTGATAGCCCCCGCTCCTCGATTGCAGTGCTGGTCCCTTGCTCGTGACTGAGCCTCCGGGCTTCTATGGCCAGAGGACTTGAAATCCCCTGCCGGCGGGTTTCTGCTGCTGGGTATATATAAGTCCCCGCAACCTCGGACTCCTGTGTCCGGTTCTCAGAGTCTTCTGCCAGGACGAACTCCGCTTAGCTCAAGTCCCTGGTCTTCAGCTCCTGCTCCTACAGAGCTCCTCGCTGTTACTTTCCCTGTGTCTGGAACTAACTCCAGGCTCTGACTTCACTAACCCCGCCCCAGATCCAGTTTATATAGGGCAGGTTCCTCCCCTATCTGGTCTGGGACAGGAGGTGTTGCATGTTTAAGGGCTCCGAACCAGGAAACCTCCCACTTGCTCTCAGACATAATATTTCTATTACAGTGGTAACCAGACCCTGGGGTGCCACATATCCATCTATCTATCTCATATCTATCTATCTATCAATCTCATATCTATCTATCTTCTCCACTTTTTATCTGGTCTCAGGTATGACTTTCATATTACCCACGACTGTTACTTGCCACAGGTGAGTTTTAACGAGCATCACATGCTTGAAGCAAAGTTGTTTTTCCACAATTTTGGAAAAGTGCCAACAATTTTGTCCGGCCCATTTTTGGAGTTTTGTGTGAAATTATGTCCAATTTGCCTTTTTTTCCCATTTTTTTGTGCTGTTTCAATACACACAAAGGAAATAAATATTATAACAAATGTATAACAAAACATGTGTAATTGTAATAATTTTCTGGGAGAAATACTTCACTTTCTGGAACAATCTCAAGGTTGCTAAACACTTCCGGCCATGACTGTGTGTATATATGGGCCCTCAATAAACCATCCCTCTCAACGAAAAGGCCACAGCAAGGGTCAGGAATCGGTGGCCTTCCCTCTCCGAATCTTAGGGAGAGACGGTTGTGCTTCCAGCATCCACCTAGGCTGCCACCCCAGTGGAACTAATAGCAGGGTAGCCAACTGTCCAGAAATTCTTGGACAGTCCATAAAAATAGGGCACTTTTTTCCCTGTCCGTAAAAAAAAATGTGATGCGTCCATAATCTTTCTGAAGCTGGAGAGACTTGTTCAGATGGAGGGAGATGTAGGGGCATCATATTGTGTATAGGGAGATGTAGGGGCATCATATTGTGTATAGGTATCATATTGTGTATCTGCATGTGTGGGGACATCATACGGTGTATATGGAGCTGTGAGCACATCATACTGTATTTAGGGAACAATGAGGGAATCATACTGTATACAAGGAGCTGTGGAAACATAATGCTGTGTAAAGGGTCTGTGGGGTCATCATCTAATATACAGTACAGACCAAAAGTTTGGACACACCTTCTCATTTAAAGATTTTTCTGTATTTTCATGACTATGAAAATTGTACATTCACACTGAAGGCATCAAAACTATGAATTAACACATGTGGAATTATATACTTAACAAAAAAAGTGTGAAACAACTGAAAATATGTCTTATATTCTAGGTTCTTCAAAGTAGCCACCTTTTGCTTTGATGACTGCTTTGCACACTCTTGGCATTCTCTTGATGAGCTTCAAGAGGTAGTCACCGGAAATGGTTTTCACTTCACAGGTGTGCCCTGTCAGGTTTAATAAGTGGGAGTTCTTGCCTTATAAATGGGGTTCGGATCATCAGCTGTGTTGTGCAGAAGTCTGGTGGATACACAGCTGATAGTCCTACTAAATAGACTGTTAGAATTTGTATTATGGCAAGAAAAAAGCAGCTAAGTAAAGAAAAATGAGTGGCCATCATTACTTTAAGAAATGAAGGTCAGTCAATGCAAAAAATTGGTAAAACTTTGAAAGTGTCCCCAAGTGCAGATGCAAAAACCATCAAGCGCTGCAAGAAACTGGCTCACATGAGGACTGCCCCAGGAAAGGAAGACCAAGAGTCACCTCTGCTTCTGAGGATAAGTTTATCCGAGTCACCAGCCTCAGAAATCGCAGGTTAACAGCAGCTCAGATTAGAGACCAGGTCAATGCCACACAGAGTTCTAGCAGCAGACACATCTCTTCAACAACTGTTAAGAGGAGACTTTGTGCAGCAGGCCTTCATGGTAAAATAGCTGCTAGGAAACCACTGCTAAGGACAGGCAACAAGCAGAAGAGACTTATTTGGGCTAAAGAACACAAGGAATGGACATTAGACCAGTGGAAATCTGTGCTTTGGTCTGATGAGTCTAAATTTGAGATCTTTGGTTCCAACCACCGTGTCTTTGTGCGATGCAGAAAAGGTGAACGGATGGACTCTACATGTCTGGTTCCCACCGAGAAGCATGGAGGAGGAGGTGTGATGGTGTGGGGGTGCTTTGCTGGTGACACTGTTGGGGATTTATTCAAAATTGAAGGCATACTGAACCAGCATGGCTACAACAGCATCTTGCAGCGGCATGCTATTCCATCCGGTTTGCGTTTAGTTGGACCATCATTTATTTTTCAATAGGACAATGACCCCAAACACACCTCCAGGCTGTGTAAGGGCTATTTGACCAAGAAGGAGAATGATGGGGTGCTACGCCAGATGACCTGGCCTCCACAGTCACCAGACCTGAACCCAATCGAGATGATTTGGGGTGAGCTGGACCGCAGAGTGAAGGCAAAAGGGCCAACAAGTGCTAAGCATCTCTGGGAACTCCTTCAAGATTGTTGGAAGACCATTTCCATTGACTACCTCTTGAAGCTCATCAAGAGAATGCCAAGAGTGTGCAAAGCAGTCATCAAAGCAAAAGGTGGCTACTTTGAAGAACCTAGAATATAAGACATATTTTCAGTTGTTTCACACTTTTTTGTTAAGTATATAATTCCACATGTGTTAATTCATAGTTTTGATGCCTTCAGTGTGAATGTACAATTTTCATAGTCATGAAAATACAGAAAAATCTTGAAATGAGAAGGTGTGTCCAAACTTTTGGTCTGTACTGTATATAATCGTCTTATCCCGTCTGTCTGTCTGTCCTTCTCTCCAGGAAATCCTGCGTCGCTGATTGGTCCAGCCGCGGCCAATCAGCGACGCGGGATTTCAGAAAAAGATGGCGGCCGTTAGCAGCTCATCTGCCGCATGGAGGTCAGCGGCGATGCAGCCGGGAGATGACCGGCGCTAGCCGCTCATCTCCCGGCTGCTCGCAGCAGAAGTACCGCGACCGGCGGCGCCGCTGACCTCCATGCGGCTACCGTCGGGAGATCAATGGCTAGGGCCGCTGATCTCCCGACGGCAAGTGTGAAGCGAGGACCGGGGAGCGGCGCCGCCAGTCGGGATACTTTGGCTGTGAGCAGCCGGCCATCTCCCGGTTCCTTGCAGCGGAAGTACCCGCACAGGTAGCGTCGCTGCCCGGTCCTCAGTAATACGATTCGCTGATTGGTCGGAATCAGCGATATTGGCGCCGCGACCAATCAGCGATACTGGCGCCAAATTTAAACACCGCTCTGCTGATTGGTCGTGGCCGGCGGCCGCGACCAATCAGCGATTTTGGCGCCACATTTAAACACCACTCTGTTGATTGCGCCTGGTCGGCCGCATACAGATTCTAGAATACCCGATGCGTTAGAATCGGGCCACCATCTAGTACTGTATATAAAGAGCTGTGGGAGCCATCACACTATATATAGAGACCTGTGAAAAGCTTATGTGTTGATCCAGAGGAAGTCAAAAAAACCCATGAGGCAGATGCTGCTTGCCCAAAATTAGGGGAAAAATTCCTTCCCGACTCCACATATGGCAATCAGACTAGTTGCTTGGATCAACGTCCCATAACAAAATCTAGTATGAATAACCTGTAATGTTATTCAAGAAAGTCACACAGGACCTCCTTGAACTTTTTTTTAGAGAATTAAGTATTACAAGGTCATGTGGTAGAGAGTTCCATACCTCACACAATAAAACATTGCCATCTAACTTCCTTTAGACAAAGCGAATTAGGAGCTTGATGCTAGAGTAGTTGAATTAAAACTGAAAAAAATTATTAACACAGCAAAAAAGAGGAACAGTATTTATTCTCCAGCCCAGGTCTCAAAACGAATGCACTAATCAGGATGAAGCAAACCATATAATAAAGGCAGGGGCAGCACAGGTGCAAAATACTGATGAGACAACCAACTCATAACCTACCAATTCTTGGAGGGGGTCATTGCTTAGTATTAAAACTGCACACAAAAAATGGCTTGTATAGGTCACTGATCACACACAGATTGTTAGGGGAATGGTTGCAAACAACTTTATTAAATAATGGAAAGCAAACGAACCCGGGGTCCGTGATGCAGCCTGGAGGACTGCGGACGAACACCTTCCGGGTAAGAAGGTAAAACAACCAACTGAAATAACAATCCCCCCCGTGTTACTGCACACCGGAACGGTAATAGGGATTCGCACTATCTCCGTTAACTGCACGAGAGATGTGCGACAAATAATGGAGCCGTAGCCCTGTTAACTGCACAGAGGCTACGCAGCAGGCGCTAGGATGCGTGTGTGATTCACGCAGGCGTATACATGCTCCCAGCCGGCTTGCTACCGGACTGAGGAGTATCTCTCCACGTGGCTAACAGGCGGTGCCGGGAATACGGAGTCCGCAGTCTGCTCGGGGTGTATAGCGACCCCCTTGTTGGAGCCAGAGTGTCAGACGAAGCTACCTGCCTCCCTCCATCTAAGGCTGTCTATCCCCTGCTAAACCTGCCTGTCAGAAGCTATAACAGCAAAAGCACACGTGGAGCCGAAACGACCAAGCGTCCACACAATAACACCAACTCAGCTCAATGATCAGAGTGCGCCGCCATGTTTGTGGGCGTGCTATTTAAATATTAAGCCCTGCCCATCGTCACATTATTGGTGACGTCACCCGCGACCAATCAGGCGGTGCCAGGTCACCGGATCAGCTGACTCCCAAACCACTAATCACGGTCCGCCATGTCACGGGCATGCTCAGTGCAGTGTATCCTGGACTTAGGCTGTAACAGCCCTGTTTCCCTCCGCAACCTATCCTTCATGTTGCTAGGAACAAAGACCCGAGAGACAACTTGTACATCTCGTGCACCAGCTAGGCGTTGGGACCGATGACGATGCTGAGAAGCATCTGGACCGGAATGGGAGACCACAGAATCCACTGATGATTCTGAACCCATTTCGGATCCAGAAAACACCTGACGCCTAACACAGATAGTGCTCAATATAGGGTTTACAGCCTATTAGTGACCCTCATACTGTTAGATTAGGCAGGCTGCAAAGCACTATCTAAGTGCACCCCATGAGGACAGACCCCCTAGTTTACAAATCCAGCATTGATGGGCTTGTCTGAACCCTGAATAAAAATAACGTGCAAAATCTATATATGAGGTACTGGTAGATATTTTGGCGCTGGTCACGCACAGTGTCTGGTTTACAGCCTATTAGTGACGCCCATACTATTAGATTAGGCGGGCTATGCTCCCCTCATACACCTTACCACGGTGTGTAGTGTGACATGGAGCTAAACCCCCTGTCTTCTTAAGAATAAGGCTGCGAAAAACCTTCTCTTTATTGATAGTAGAGAAACCTCCATACAGTAGATGCGGAAAACATACGATGAACCCCAGTATTGTACCACATAGATAGGGCTCTTACCGGCTAAGCTTGGAGCAGGCTGTGTGCACAGAGCCCAAGATACAAAACTGTAGGGATGTGGACTGTCTTACCCTGTTCCTGCCCCTGAAGACAACAAACACGTCATGTGAATACTGTCTTGCGGTTTTATATCTAAAAGTGATATGTGTCTTATGTAATGTATAATGGTGATGTAACAGCATGTGAAGTGTTAATGCATAATGTGAGTATAGCATAAGATAAGCTTAGGATACCATAAGACATAAGTATAACATAAACCCTAAAATACAAATTTTATTAAATCTCTTTAAAATCGGGACATGCGGCATAAAGATGATCCGCATCAGTATTGCACTTTATCAAGATAAGTTCCTTTTATTGTTTAGTCTTGTGATCATTTATGTCATTGATACCTCTATGGGTGATTAATTCCAGGGCTGGCTAGGGTTATCCAGGGATAGCCGCCGTGGAGCGGGGGCGCCACAGTGTCAACATTAACTAGGGTGTCACCCTCCACTATAAGGCAGGTAATCAGCATCTAGGGTGTTGAACAGGGCTGATTGTAGCCTTTGTTTGGATGCCCGAATGTATCCTTTGGCTTGGAGGTCCAAAGATATTAGGAACGTTCTTGGGTGTTTTTATAAATTTGCACATTGTCACTTTATTCACTGTTGTCACTTTAATCATTTAGTACACACTGAGGATTGATTGTTTGATGTGATATCTGTACCAGTTTCTGGTAGACTGTCAGATCTTTGGTCTATGTAAGTACGAATAAGGGACTTTTAGGGTCTAGGGGCAGCTGCCGTTCAGCAAGGGTGCCATTGTCATCTATATGTAGGATGCCCATCTCCATTGACATGCAGGTTCAGGCTAGGGTATCTATAGGGTGAGTTTTATTGAAGTACAGTGGGTACGGAAAGCATTCAGACCCCTTTAAATTTTTCACTCTTTGTTTCATTGCAGCCATTTGGTAAATTCTAAAAAGTTCATTTTTTTCTCATTAAAGTCCACTCTGCACCCCATGTTGACTGAAAAAAACAGAAATGTAGAAATTTTTGCAAATTTATTAAAAAAGGAAAACTGAAATATCACATGGTCATAAGTATTCAGACCCTTTGCTCATATTTAAGTCACATGCTGTCCATTTCCTTGTGATCCTCCTTGAGATGGTTCTACTCTTTCATTGGAGTCCAGCTGTGTTTAATTAAACTGATAGGACTTGATTTGGAAAGGCACACACCTGTCTATATAAGACCTCACAGCTCACAGTGCATGTCAGACCAAATGACCAGTATTGAGTAGAAGCCCCCTTTTGAGCTAGTGCATCCATGAGTCTTCTTGGGAATGATGCAACAAGTTTTTCACACCTGGATTTGGGGATCCTCTGCCATTCTTCCTTGCAGATCCTCTCCAGTTCTGTCAGGTTGGATGGTGAACGTTGGTGGACAGCCATTTTCAGGTCTCTCCAGAGATGTTCAATTGGGTTTAGGTCAGGGCTCTGGCTGGGCCAGTCTAGAATGGTCACAGAGTTGTTCTGAAGCCACTCCTTTGTTATTTTAACTGTGTGCTTAGGGTCATTGTCTTGTTGGAAGGTGAACCTTCGGCCAAGTCTGAGGTCCAGAGCACTCTGGAAGAGGTTTTCATCCAGGATATCTGTGTACTTGGCCACATTCATGTTTCTTTCAATTCCAACCAGTCGTCCTGTCCCTGCAGCTGAAAAACACCCCCATGATGCTGCCACCACCATGTTTCACTGTTGGGATTGTATTGGGCAGGTGATGAGCAGTGCCTGGTTTTTTCCACACATACCCCTTAGAATTATCACCAAAAAGTTCTATCTTAGTCTCATCAGACCAAAGAATCTTATTTCTCATAGACTGGGAGTCCTTCATGTGTTTTTAAGCAAACTCTGTGCAGGCTTTCATATGTCTTGCACTGAGGAGAGGCTTCCGTTGGGCCACTCTGCCATAAAGGCTCGACTTGTGGAGGGCTGCAGTGATAGTTGACTTTATGCAACTTTCTCCCATCTCCCTACTGCATCTTTGGAGCTGAGCCACAGTGATCTTGGGGTTCATCTTTACCTCTCTCACCAAGGCTCTTCTCCCACGATTGCTCAGTTTAGCTGGACGGCCAGGTCTAGGAAGAATTCTGGTGGTCCCAAACTTCTTCCACTTAAGGATTATGGAGGCCACTGTGTTCTTAGGACCCTTGACTAATGCAGAAATTCTTTTGTAAACTTGGCCAGATCTGTGCCTTGCCACAATTCTGTCTCTAAGCTCCTTGGGCAGTGTCAGGATGCCAGGTTTAATTTTACTTTGCCAGTAGTTTTTCCCTTAGCCAAGATGGCTTCCATTGCCTCACTGGGGTCATGTGTTTCCTGCCTGTGGACCTACTTAAACTGCATGTGTTGCAATCATGCCTTGCCTGAGTATTGTGTGCTTTTAGCTTTCTACTCACCTGTGCTAGCCCTCTGAATAGAGTCTTGCTGACCTTGTGTTTACTCCTAGTCATCCGCTGAAAGGATTGCTGCCTGAATCCTCTGCTAAGGGGACTTCTGCTGAAAGGAACCACTGGCTGTTGTTCACTCACGCTGGGATCTCTGAACTTTTGTCTTCCTGAAGAAAACTTCTCCTGGATCTCTACACCTCTGGTATAGTCACCATCTTGCTCTGTGTTTAAATACCCGACTCCAGCTCTGCTTAAGACATCGCTGTTTCCTCCGCTGCACCTCCTGCATTCTTCAATATCCAGATCCATATTCCAGTTTGTCTTCTCTTCTGCACTACGTGAGTCCACAATCAACTGAGGAATACCTACGTCTGCTTACTATCCTTATTTCTGTTTGCATATTACTGTACCTAAGTAAACTTGGACTATCGTTAACGTTTACATACCCTAATAGTAATGAAGGCCGTGCCTTACAGATTAGGTTCTAAGAAGTATTGTTTGGAATGAACTTACCTTCATAAACTGTTTGCTGTGATCTTTTGCACTTGAGTTTAAAATAGACTTTCACACTACTCTTGTCTCAGTCTCTGCTTTTGGCCCACGCCATTGGACTTCAGGGTATCTACTAACATCGTAACAGGCAGTTCCTTTGAGCTCATGATTCTCATTTGGTCTGACATGCACTGTGAGCTGTGAGGTCTTATATAGACAGGTGTGTGTGTGGCACCCCAGGGGTCTGGTTTCCACAGTAACAGCAATGTTATGTCTGAGAGCAGGTGGGAGGTCTCTTGGTCAGGAATCCTATGCATGCCACACCTCCTGCCCAGTCCTGGGAGGGGAAGGACTTCCCCTGTTTAAACCTGGGGCTGAGTCAGGGTTAGGGAGTTGAGAGGGAGAGTTCAGCCAGGAGGGCTGACAGGGAGCTGTGGCTCCGGCTGGGCCCAGCTCCTGGGCCATGCCAGGAGTAGAGACAGAGAAAAGAAGCAAATATAGGAACAGAACATCAGGAGCTCTGTGGAGCAGTGTTACAAGGAGTCAGGGGCTGGCAGCTGCAGAGCTCGCCCTGACTGAGAAGATTTCTTACCGGACCCGGAGTCCGAGGCTGTGGGGACTAACTCCTACCCAGCAGCAGAATCCGTCAGGCAGGGGATTTCAGGTCCTCTGGCCAAGAAACCCGAAGGCACAGTCACACGCATGGGACCAGCACCGCCATCGTGGAGCGGAAGCCATTAGAAGGCCCCGAGTCACCGGCCATACGGGTGAGCACCACACGGTACACTCAGGGACGTGGGCTACTTTTACCCGCCTCTAGCAAGGTAGCCAGAAGAGTACAGTTAGTTGGGAAGGCCTACAACTCCGCCTGGCCAGGGGAGATCCCATCTGCTCAAGGACTGACCAGGCCCCGATCGCTAGCAAGTACTCCGGGAGGGTCTATCTTTGTCACCAGTAAAGACCCTGAACTACACCGCATCGTCTCTGAGTGGTTCCTGCTACCCCCATCATCCACGTCGGCTGCCCTGAGGCCATACCCCTCCCGTTGGGGGTTATACCATCCACGCTGCACCATCCTTCCACCGGCCTCAGCGGTCTGCCCTGCAGCGGCAGCTCCATAGCTGCATTCAACGGGTGGCGTAGTCATCCACCATCTACTGCTAATAGACTGCCACTTAGTCTGACTCCCTGGGCACGGACCGGGTCACCGCCACGAGACTACTACCCCCATCTGATCCGGCTCCGGGTAGGCTCCCGCGTGCGCAACGCTGCGCGACTCAGGCCCAGGGGCGCGTCATGTGCCTTTCCAAATCAAGTCCTATCAGTTTAATTAAACACAGCTGGACTCCAATGAAAGAGTAGAACCATCTCAAGGAGGATCACAAGAAATGGACAGCATGTGACTTAAATATGAGCAAAGGGTCTGAATACTTATGACCATGTGATATTTCAGTTTTCCTTTTTTAATAAATTTGCAAAAATTTCTACATTTCTGTTTTTTTTTCAGTCAAGATGGGGTGCACAGTGTACTTTAATGAGAAAAAAAAAAGAACTTTTTAGAATTTACCAAATGGCTGCAATGAAACAAAGAGTGAAAGATGTAAAGGGGTCTGAATGCTTTCCGTACCCACTGTATATAGTACTCAATGTTCCAGGCAGTGGGAGGCATTACTGGGATCCAGAGCAGTCGCTCCAGTCACGTCCAGAGCCTAAGGTCTGGCATAGGAGCTGCCGGACACTTTGTGTGCTCTGAAGTACAAAGGAAGATGGACAGGGACCTGCATAGATGGAAGTTGAAGGCCAGTCCCGGGTGCACTGCAGAGGTGGACGAGAAATACAGGATGAGCTAGCAACAGGGCTGAAGAGGAGTTATGCTAAGAAGGAGGATAATGTGAATTGCTGTGCCTTATCCCATCTGTACCCACCTGATGAACTTGAACTGTCAAGTATATGTTTGACTGTTACAAAGAACTTTGTGTCCCCTAAATTGTGTGCGGCGGCTTCTGAGGACAGAAGCCTGAAGGCAGTGGAGGCCTGCGGCCTACAAGAGAGTGTGCTGCACCCCACACCCTAGAGCACACTGGGACTGGGACACCCATTGTCTGTAAAGTGCCAGAGCGAAATCAGACCGACGTTCAGTCACGACTACCGCTCTGTGCCACTTTACAAGATGAGTGATAAGGGAACTTCTCCATCAGAAGAGACGAGGAAATAATGGTCGCTGCCCAAACTGTGACAAGAACAGGACCACAATGCAACAAGAACTGTCTCACAATGCTCTTGGAACTTTCCCATAATGCATTGCAAATTGAAACTAGAGCAAATACATTAAATCACTAGCAGACAGTGCAGTTATCAAACAATAAAAAAGAGACAGGATTCAAATGCAAGCAACATAATGTCAGAACTGATATACACATAAAGTGACTAGATTCCCTGGATAGCTAAATTCGCTGCTGAGGCCAGAACATGGGCTGCCCAGCACTATTTAAGTGCACCCCATGAAGATAAACACTCTAATTTACAAGGCCATAACATATAGGTGCATCTCACAAAATTAGAATATCATCAAAAAGTTAATTTATTTCAGTTCTTCAATGCAAAAAGTGAACCTCATATATATATAGAGTCATTACAAACACAGTGATCTATTTCAAGTGTTTATTTCTGTTAATGTTGATGATTATGGCTTATAGCCAATGAAAACACAAAAGTCATTAACTCAGTAAATTAACAAAAAACACCTGCAAAGACTTCCTAAGCATTTAAAAAGGTCCCTTAGTCTGTTTTAGTAGGCTCCACAATCATGACAATCATGATGAAGACTGCTGGCTTGACAGATGTCCAGAGTTCCAATTTTCATTTGAAATCAAGGTCCCAGAGTCTGGAAGAAGAGTGGAGAGGCCACAATCCAAGCTGCTTGAGGTCTAGTGTGAAGTTTCCACAATCATTGATGGTTTGGGGAGCCGTGTCATCTGCTGGTGTAGGTCCACTGTGTTTTTTCAACACCAAAGTCAGCGCAGCCGTCTACCAGGAAATTTTAGAGCACTTCATGCTTCCCTCTGCCACAGTATCAAGCTACCAGGGGGGCAAAGGGGGCGGTGGCCCCGGGCCCCTCGCTCTTAGGGGGCCCATCCAGGGCTACGCCAGTGTAACTGTATCTAGCATGCCCCTGGTGCCAGCATCGGGCCCCACTGCCCGCCACCGCCGCAAGTTTACTGATGAGAGAGGGAGCGCGGATCTCTCTCCCATTAGTCCCTTCTGTGACTGACGTCTCTGACATCATCACTTGGCGCCCAGCCCGCTGTGCTGAAGATGTGTGCGTGCTGGGTGCTCTGAGCAGCGAGGGAACCAGGAGGAGAGATGAGTACTGTTTATTTATTTTTTGCCGGGTGGGGGGCGGCATTATATTACAGACTCTGCCTATGGGAAGGGGGAGGTGCATTATACTACAGACTCTGCCTATGGGGGAGCATTATCCTAAAGACTCTGCCCACAGAGAGGGGGGGCATTATACTAAAGACTCTGCCTATGGGGAGGGGGGGCATTATACTACAGACTGTCTATGGGGAGGGGGGGGAGCATTATACTAAAGCCTCTGTCTATGGGGGGGCATTCTACTACAGACTCTGCCTATGGGGGTCATTATACTACAGACTCTGTTTATGAGCAGGGGAGAGCAGTAGACTACAGACTCTGCCTATGGGGGGACATTGTACTACAGACTCTGCCTATAAGAGGGGGAGCATTATACTACAGACTCTGCCTATGGGGGGTGCATTTTACTACAGACTCTGCCTATAGGTGGGGCATTATACTACAGACGCTGCCTATGAGATGGGGGGGGCATTATATCACAGACTCTGCCTATGAGGAGGGGGGGCACATTATACTACAGACTCTGCCTATGAGATGGGGGGGCATTATACTAAAGATTCTGCCTATGAGGAGGGGGGGGGATTATACTACAGACTCTGACTATGAGGAGGGGGGAGCATTATACTACAGACTCTGCCTATGGGGGGGCATTATACTGCAGACTCTGCCTATGGGGGGGGCATTATACTACAGACTCTGCCTATAAGGAGGGGGGGAGCATTATACTACAGACTCTGCCTATGGGGGGGACATTGTACTACAGACTCTGCCTATAAGAGGGGGAGCATTATACTACAGACTCTGCCTATGGGGGGTGCATTTTACTACAGACTCTGCCTATAGGTGGGGCATTATACTACAGACGCTGCCTATGAGATGGGGGGGGCATTATACCACAGACTCTGCCTATGAGCAGGGGGGGCACATTACACTACAGACTCTGCCTATGAGATGGGGGGGGGGAATTATACTACAGATTCTCCCTATGAGGAGGGGGGGCATTATACTACAGACTCTGCCTATGAGGAGGGGGGAGCATTATACTACAGACTCTGAATATGGGGGGGGCATTATACTGCAGACTCTGCCTATGGGGGTGCATTATACCACAGACTCTGCCTATGAGGAGGGGGGGAGCATTATACTACAGACTCTGCCTATGGGGGGAGCTTTATACTACAGACTCTGTCAATGGGGGGAGCATTTTACTACAGACTCTGCCTATAGGGGCGCATTATACTATACGAAGGACTATGGGGAGTGCATTATACTATATTGAGGACTATCTGGTGCATTATACTATATGTAGGCTATTTATACAGTGTGGGAGATAATGTGGGTTCTTTGAACAGCGTGGGGGCCATCATACAGTGTGGGAGATAATGTGGGGTCTTTGTATAGTGTGGAGGCCATCATACAGTGTTGGAGCCATCAGCTTGGGGGCTACTAAGGGGTCAGTATACTTTGTGGGGGTACTATACAGTGAGGGGGAATTATATCGTGAATAGGAGAACATCATACTGGTTAGAGCGGAGCTCTACATGGGGGGAGACTCAGGACATTATTAAATCTTAGGTGGGCACTTATTGTTATAGGGGAACTCAGGTTATCGTGACTGTCGAAGGGGCACTATTACTTTCTAGGGGGCACAATGTGGGCACTGTTTTCTAGGACACTTGCACACGGCATTACTTTATTTTAGAGGTTTGTTTTACCATCTAGAGGGCACACAGTAGGTGCAGTAATAGGGACACATTTTGCAGCAGAGGCTCAGTATTGGGGTATCAGCAGGATGAGAAGTTTGTGCAGGTTGGGGATAGATGTGGTCAGTGCCTGAAATGTAAGGAGTCAAATGTGTCTTTGTTGTGATCTCTGCATACCTGAGACTCTGAGCCCTGGCTGGAGAAGTTGTCGTGTCGGTCTGGGCCAGATGGAAAAGACGGGAAAAGTGAACAATTTAATCAGAAAGAACGTCAGCTGTAAGGTACTATATATAACTGAGCTGTGATCTCTTATATGTTTTGCAGGACTGGCATCTATCAATATATGTCACCATATGGCGGTAATATCAGTGCTGGTCTTTGTATAGAGATTATTTTTAGTAACAGCGCGGTCATCTGCTGAGGTTTTCCTACATCAACTATCTGGGTGCGCCGCTATAGTTGGAATCAGGGTTACCTGGTTAGAGGCCCACTCAGAAGTTTCGGCCCCCTGAACCAAAACCTTAGCTACGCCAAGCTTTTTGGAGATGGAAATTTCATTCTCCAGCAGGACTTGGCCCCTGTCCACACTGCCAAAAGTACTAATACCTGGTTTAAAACAACAGTATCACTGTGCTTGATTGGCAGCAAACTGGCCTGACCTTAACCCCATAAAGAATCTATGGGGTATTGTCAAGAGGAAAATGAGAGACACCAGACCCAACAATGCAGACGACCTGAAGGCTTCTATCAAAGCCACCTGGGCTTCCATAACCCCTCAGCAGTGCCACAGGCTGATCCCTCCATGCCACATTGCCGCATTGATGCAGTAATTGATGTAAAAGGATTCCCGACCAAGTATTGAGGGCATTTATTGAACATACATTTCAGTAGGATAACATTTTGGATTTTGAAATCATTTTTCAAGCTGTTGTTATAAGGTATTCTAATTAATTGAAATAATGACTTTTGAGTTTTCATTGGCTGTAAGCCATAATCATCAATATTAACAGAAATAAACACGTGAAATAGATCACTCTGTGTGTAATGACTCTATATAATATATGAGTTTCACGTTTTGTATTGAAGAACTGAAATAAATTAACTTTTATGGTGATATTCTAATTTTGTGAGATGCACCTGTAGATGGGCTTGGCTGCACCCTGAATAAAAATAGCATGTAAAAAATATATATGATATATATGAGGTATTGGTCGATATTTTGGCCAAAATATACAAGCTCGCAACCTGCTCAAGGGTCCTCATAGTTGCGAGTCCCTACACTAACATTAAAAGCAAAGTCACAAAAACAAGGAATTAAAGTTCCCACCAAAATTCAAGAATTAACACAGCAAATATAGCAACAATAATTACAAGGATGCAGCAAACCCATATAATGAAGAAGTCAGCAACACAGGTGCAAAATATTGATGAGACAACCACTCACAACCTACCAATTCATGGAGGGGGTGATTGCTTAGTATTAAAACTGCACACAAATAAGCCTTGTATAGGGCACTGGTCACACATAGGTAGTGCACAATGTCTGGCTTACAGCCTATTAGTGAAGCCCAAACTATTAGATTAGGCGGGCTGCCCAGCACTTTTTAAGTACACCCCATGAAGACAGACACCCTAGTTTACAAGGCCAACATTGATGGGTCTGGCTGCACCCTGAATAAAAATAACGTGCAAAAAATATATATGATATATATGAGGTATTAGTAAATATTTTGGCCAAAATACACAAGCTCGCAACCCGCGTCAAGGGTCCTCATACTTGCGAGTCCCTACACTAACATTAAAAGCAAAGACAAATTTAAATTCCCACCAAAATTCAAGAATTAACACAGGAAAAAAGGGCAACAGTGTTTACCTGCCTAGGTCTCAGTACTAATCATACCATATAATAACGATGACAGCAATACAGGTGCAAAATACTGATGCGACAACCACTCACATATTACCAATTAATGGAGGGGGGTGATTACATAGTATTAAAACTGCACACAAAATTATATGGGATTGCTACATCCTAATAGTGCATTAGTTCTGAGATCTGGGCAGGTAAATGCTATATTAATAATTGATTTTTTGGGGAAAGTTAAATTCTCTTTTGTTGGCTTTACTTTTAATCTAACTGAAATACACATAAGCTTTTTTCCTAAACATTAGGATCTGTATAGAGCCATCAGCTCAAAAAGGCTTCCTTTGACAGACTTGGCATAACCAGGTCAAAAGGAACCCTGATCTTTACCATTACACCCCTTTACAGGAATGGAGACTTACCACATGCTCAGGGTTGCATCTACAGAGTAGCTGCTGGCCAGAGGAGCGAGCTTAAGGCTATAACTCTAACTAAAGCTTTTTTATTACTAAATGATGGGTTCTGTCTAAGGCCATTGGCTCAAAAAGACTTCCTCGGACAGACTTGGCGCAAGCTACTCCATTCTGCAGATCCCAAGGGAACCCTGGCCTTTACCATTACACCCCTGTACAGGGATAGATACTTACCATAGGCCCAGGGTTGCATCTACAGAGTAGCTGCTGGCCGGAGGAGCGAGCTTGAGGCTATATTGGTTGATTCAACTCTAACTAAAGCTTTTTTTTCCTAAATACTGGGATCTGTTTAAGGCTGTTGGCTCAAACAGACTTCCTCGGACAGACTTGGCGCAAGCTACTCCATTCTGCAGATCCCAAGGGAACCCTGGTTTTTACCATTACACACCTGTACAGGGATAGATACTTACCATAGGCCCAGGGTTGCATCTACAGAGTAGTTGCTGGCCGGAGGAGTGCGCTTGAGGCTTGAGTAGTTGAATCAATCCTAACTAAAGAAAAACCTATCTAATGACACTTTCTTGTTAGGACCTGTCTGAGGCCTATGGCTCAAAAAAGCTTCTTTGGAAAGACTTGGCAAAAGCCAGTCTATCCTACAGGTTCCAAAGGAACTCTGGCCTTCACTCTTACAGCCCTGTACAGCGATAAAGACTTATTACAGGGCCTTGATTGCATCTACATAGTAGATGCTGACTGGAGGGGCAAACTTAAGGCTAGAATGGTTCAGCCAACCCTAACTATTGCTACTTTCTTAAATGTTAAGATATTTCTGAGGCCGTTGGCTCAAACAGGCTTCCTTGGACAGACTGGGCGCAAAACACACCATTTCTGATGTTTCCAAATGAACCCTGGGCTTCACCCTTGAACCTCTATACAGGGACCGTTTCATAGTTTTAAGGTTGAAAGACACAAGTCCATCAAGTTCAACCTAAAAGCTAATGTGTTGATCCAGAGGAAGGCAAAAACCCCATGAGGCAGATGCTAATTGCCCCATATTAGGGGAAAAATTCCTTCCCGACTCCACATATGGCAATCAGACTAGTTCCCTGGATCAACGTCCCATAACAAAATCTAGTACGGATAACCTGCAATTTTATATTATTCAAGAAAGGCACACACATGCCCTCCTTGAATTTTTTTTAGAAAATTAAGTATTTCAATTTCATGTGGTAGAGAGTTTCATAACCTCATTGCTCACACAATAAAAATTTGCCAACTAACTTCCTTTAGACAAAGTGAATTAGGATCTTTATGCTAGAGTAATTGAATTAACTCTAACTGAAATAGATTAATGCTTTTTTCCTAAATGTTGAAATTTGTTTAAATCCATCAGCTCAAAAAGGCTTTCTCGGACAGACTTGGCGCAAGCTACTCCATTCTGCAGATCCCAAGGGAACCCTGGCCTTTACCATTACACCCCTGTACAGGGATAGATACTTACCATAGGCCCAGGGCTGCATCTACAGAGTAGCTGCTGGCCGGAGGAGCGAGCTTGAGGCTATAGTGGTTGATTCAACTCTAACAAAAGCTTTTTTTTCCTAAATACTGGGATCTGTTTAAGGCTGTTGGCTCAAACAGACTTCCTCGGACAGACTTGGCGCAAGCTACTCCATTCTGCAGATCCCAAGGAAACCCTGGTTTTTACCATTACACACCTGTACAGGGATAGATACTTACCATAGGCCCAGGGTTGCATCTACAGAGTAGCTGCTGGCCGGAGGAGTGCCCTTGAGGCTTGAGTAGTTGAATCAATCCTAACTAAAGAAAAACCTATCTAATGACACTTTCTTGTTAGGACCTGTCTGAGGCCTATGGCTCAAAAAAGCTTCTTTGGAAAGACTTGGCAAAAGCCAGTCTATCCTACAGGTTCCAAAGGAACTCTGGCCTTCACTCTTACAGCCCTGTACAGTGATAAAGACTTATTACAGGGCCTTGATTGCATCTACATAGTAGATGCTGACTGGAGGGGCAAACTTAAAGTTAGAATGGTTCAGCCAACCCTAACTATTGCTACTTTCTTAAATGTTAGGATATTTCTGAGGCCATTGGCTCAAACAGGCTTCCTTGGACAGACTTGGCGCAAAACACACCATTTCTGATGTTTCCAAATGAACCCTGGGCTTCACCCTTGAACCTCTATACAGGGACCGTTTCATAGTTTTAAGGTTGAAAGACACAAGTCTGTCAAGTTCAACCTAAAAGCTAATGTGTTGATCCAGAGGAAGGCAAAAACCCCATGAGGCAGATGCTAATTGCCCCATATTAGGGGAAAAATTCCTTCCCGACTCCACATATGGCAATCAGACTAGTTCCCTGGATCAACGTCCCATAACAAAATCTAGTACGGATAACCTGCAATTTTATATTATTTAAGAAAGGCACACACATGCCCTCCTTGAATTTTTTTTAGAAAATTAAGTATTTCAATTTCATGTGGTAGAGAGTTTCATAACCTCATTGCTCACACAATAAAAATTTGCCAACTAACTTCCTTTAGACAAAGTGAATTAGGATCTTTATGCTAGAGTAATTGAATTAACTCTAACTGAAATAGATTAATGCTTTTTTCCTAAATGTTGAAATTTGTTTAAATCCATCAGCTCAAAAAGGCTTTCTCGGACAGACTTGGCGCAAGCTACTCCATTCTGCAGATCCCAAGGGAACCCTGGCCTTTACCATTACACCCCTGTACAGAGATAGATACTTACCATAGGCCCAGGGCTGCATCTACAGAGTAGCTGCTGGCCGGAGGAGCGAGCTTGAGGCTATAGTGGTTGATTCAACTCTAACTAAAGCTTTTTTTTCCTAAATACTGGGATCTGTTTAAGGCTGTTGGCTCAAACAGACTTCCTCGGACAGACTTGGCGCAAGCTACTCCATTCTGCAGATCCCAAGGGAACCCTGGTTTTTACCATTACACCCCTGTACAGGGATAGATACTTACCATAGGCCCAGGGTTGCATCTACAGAGTAGCTGCTGGCCGGAGGAGTGCGCTTGAGGCTTGAGTAGTTGAATCAATCCTAACTAAAGAAAAACCTATCTAATGCCACTTTCTTGTTAGGACCTGTCTGAGGCCTATGGCTCAAAAAAGCTTCTTTGGAAAGACTTGGCAAAAGCCAGTCTATCCTACAGGTTCCAAAGGAACTCTGGCCTTCACTCTTACAGCCCTGTACAGCGATAAAGACTTATTACAGGGCCTTGATTGCATCTACATAGTAGATGCTGACTGGAGGGGCAAACTTAAGGCTAGAATGGTTCAGCCAACCCTAACTATTGCTACTTTCTTAAATGTTAAGATATTTCTGAGGCCGTTGGCTCAAACAGGCTTCCTTGGACAGACTGGGCGCAAAACACACCATTTCTGATGTTTCCAAATGAACCCTGGGCTTCACCCTTGAACCTCTATACAGGGACCGTTTCATAGTTTTAAGGTTGAAAGACACAAGTCCATCAAGTTCAACCTAAAAGATAATGTGTTGATCCAGAGGAAGGCAAAAACCCCATGAGGCAGATGCTAATTGCCCCATATTAGGGGAAAAATTCCTTCCCGACTCCACATATGGCAATCAGACTAGTTCCCTGGATCAACGTCCCATAACAAAATCTAGTACGGATAACCTGCAATTTTATATTATTCAAGAAAGGCACACACATGCCCTCCTTGAATTTTTTTTAGAAAATTAAGTATTTCAATTTCATGTGGTAGAGAGTTTCATAACCTCATTGCTCACACAATAAAAATTTGCCAACTAACTTCCTTTAGACAAAGTGAATTAGGATCTTTATGCTAGAATAATTGAATTAACTCTAACTGAAATAGATTAATGCTTTTTTTCCTAAATGTTGAAATTTGTTTAAATCCATCAGCTCAAAAAGGCTTTCTCGGACAGACTTGGCGCAAGCTACTCCATTCTGCAGATCCCAAGGGAACCCTGGCCTTTACCATTACACCCCTGTACAGGGATAGATACTTACCATAGGCCCAGGGCTGCATCTACAGAGTAGCTGCTGGCCGGAGGAGCGAGCTTGAGGCTATAGTGGTTGATTCAACTCTAACTAAAGCTTTTTTTTCCTAAATACTGGGATCTGTTTAAGGCTGTTGGCTCAAACAGACTTTCTCGGACAGACTTGGCGCAAGCTACTCCATTCTGCAGATCCCAAGGGAACCCTGTTTTTTACCATTACACCCCTGTACAGGGATAGATACTTACCATAGGCCCAGGGTTGCATCTACAGAGTAGCTGCTGGCCGGAGGAGTGCGCTTGAGGCTTGAGTAGTTGAATCAATCCCAACTAAAGAAAAACCTATCTAATGCCACTTTCTTGTTAGGACCTGTCTGAGGCCTATGGCTCAAAAAAGCTTCTTTGGAAAGACTTGGCAAAAGCCAGTCTATCCTACAGGTTCCAAAGGAACTCTGGCCTTCACTCTTTCAGCTCTGTACAGCGATAAAGACTTATTGCAGGGCCTTGATTGCATCTACATAGTAGATACTGACTGGAGGGGCAAACTTAAGGCTAGAATGGTTCAGCCAACCCTAACTATTGCTACTTTCTTAAATGTTAGGATATTTCTGAGGCCATTGGCTCAAAAAGGCTTCCTTGGACAGACTGGGCGCAAAACACACCATTTCTGATGTTTCCAAATGAACCCTGGGCTTCACCCTTGAACCTCAATACATGGACAGTTTTATAGTTTTAAGGTTGAAAGACACAAGTCCATCAAGTTCAACCTAAAAGCTAATGTGTTGATCCAGAGGAAGGCAAAAACCCCATGAGGCAGATGCTAATTGCCCCATATTAGAGGAAAAATTCCTTCCCGACTCCACATATGGCAATCAGACTAGTTCCCTGGATCAACGTCCCATAACAAAATCTAGTACGGATAACCTGCAATTTTAAATTATTCAAGAAAGGCACACATATGCCCTCCTTGAATTTTTTTTAGAAAATTAAGTATTTCAAGTTCATGTGGTAGAGAGTTCCATAACCTCATTGCTCACACAATAAAAATTTGCCAACTAACTTCCTTTAGACAAAGTGATTTAGGATCTTTATGCTAGAGTAATTGAATTAACTCTAACTGAAATAGATTAATGCTTTTTTCCTAAATGTTGAAATTTGTTTAAATCCATCAGCTCAAAAAGGCTTTCTCGGACAGACTTGGCGCAAGCTACTCCATTCTGCAGATCCCAAGGGAACCCTGGCCTTTACCATTACACGCCTGTACATGGATAGATACTTACCATAGGCCCAGGGCTGCATCTACAGAGTAGCTGCTGGCCGGAGGAGCGAGCTTGAGGCTATAGTGGTTGATTCAACTCTAACTGAAGCTTTTTTTTTTCCTAAATACTGGGATCTGTTTAAGGCTGTTGGCTCAAACAGACTTCCTCGGACAGACTTGGCGCAAGCTACTCCATTCTGCAGATCCCAAGGGAACCCAGGTTTTTACCATTACACCCCTGTACAGGGATAGATACTTACCATAGGCCCAGGGTTGCATCTACGGAGTAGCTGCTGGCCGGAGGAGTGCGCTTGAGGCTTGAGTAGTTGAATCAATCCTAACTAAAGAAAAACCTATCTAATGCCACTTTCTTGTTAGGACCTGTCTGAGGCCTATGGCTCAAAAAAGCTTCTTTGGAAAGACTTGGCAAAAGCCAGTCTATCCTACAGGTTCCAAAGGCACTCTGGCCTTCACTCTTACAGCGCTGTACAGCGATAAAGACTTATTACATGGCCTTGATTGCATCTACATAGTAGATGCTGACTGGAGGGGCAAACTTAAGGCTAGAATGGTTCAGCCACCCTAACTATTGCTACTTTCTGAAATGTTAGGATATTTCTGAGGCCGTTGGCTCAAACAGGCTTCCTTGGACAGACTGGGCGCAAAACACACCATTTCTGATGGTTCCAAATGAACCCTGGGCTTCACCCTTGAACCTCAATACAGGGACAGTTTCATAGTTTTAAGGTTGAAAGACACAAGTCCATCAAGTTCAACCTAAAAGCTAATGTGTTGATCCAGAGGAAGGCAAAAACCCCATGAGGCAGATGCTAATTGCCCCATTTTAGGGGAAAAATTCCTTCCCGACTGCACATATGGCAATCAGACTACTTCCCTGGATCAACGTCCCATAATAAAATCTATTACCACTAACCTGAAATGTTATATTATTCAAGGAACATTTTTCATCAAGCAGTTTTCACCGGAAATGTGTTGCACAACTGTTTGAATCTCAGTAAATTCCTGCACAACTTACATTTAAATACTCTGACCTTTTTACACCCACTCTTTTAACTTCTTAAATAGTGAACAGAGCTTATCTGGACCGCTTGTGGCTTAGCTTTACCTGAAAACTTATTACAAATTAGGCTGGAAAAGTGGTGTAAAATAGGACTGAAATGGACTCCATCTTTTGACTGGAGTACATTTCTTGAGGTCTAGTACGTCAGCTTTAAGGGGATATTTCAATAAATGAATGACCCTGGCTGCAGGTATAAAGAATCAAACTGTGCTGTCCTGACCCATTCCTGGGATTGTGTATGGCACTGACATCACCTCAATACTGCCGCAGCCAACAAATGTAATCAGACGGACTGCCCAGCTGAGCGCACTGAGCTGCTGCAGCTCTGAGATGGTGGAACCTCTTTTTTTTAATTAAATGACCTGCAGCTAGGGACATTCATTTATTGAAAGGGAACAACCCCTTTAAGGATGAGTCAAGTTCATTAAGAGGTTTAGTCTTTTTAATGAATTTGGTGCACGTTCCTCCAATAGGCGCTTCATGAATGCTGGTATAGAAATCCACCAGCCTTGATGAATCGGCCACCATAGGTTTACATGGCATGAGCATATACAGAACAGTTGTGTAGTATACGTTACCAGGCCCTCATGATGCTCTTGGTCCTGGATGGCCTTCCACAGTCTGCTTTCTTGCTTCATCATCTTGAAGGGCTCCACTTTCTTTTCTTCTGGCTGGCATGGTGCGGCTCTATCATCCTGCTCCTTTAACACGAAGGGACGACTGTAAAGCTGCCAGGAGCGTTTTTTTATCCCCTTAGATCATTGTGACACCACAAAGTGATGACATAGACAAGTGGGTGAGGCGCCTTTATTCAGTCATCGGGTGTGGTCAGAAGAAATTAGCATATTCCGTGATGTTACTACAATGAGAACAGACATGAACATTCTATTCGGAACCCGACCGCCATTATCAGCGGAACCTTCACTGCTGTCAGATTGGCACTAAAAACAAAAAGAGACAGCGGTGAACCTGGACAGTAACAATCTACAGGGACTGTGACTGCTAAGCGGACTTCATGTCAGATGTTATGCAGTTTTGTCAGAAAAAAAAACAATAAAATATATAAAAGACAGGCTCCAATAAACCTTAAACACTGGGCTGTAGTCACAGATTCTCCTTCCACCTGCAGCACATTGCTCCCCTGCCTAACCCTCCCCGTCCTGCAGCATGTTTCTCACCGCTTAATTCTCCCACTCCTGCAGCACATCGCTCCCCTGTCTAAACCTCCCCCTCTTGCGGCACATTGCTCCCGTCTAATCCTCCCCTCCTTGCAGCACATTGTGCCCTTTCTAAATCTCCCCCTTCCTGCACCACATCACCCACTGCCAAATCCCCTCTTGCACCACATCGCCCACTGCCAAATCCTGCACTTCCTGCAGCATATCGCTCCCTGCCTAATCCTCTCCTATTGCATTACATCACTCCCCTGCATAAGCCACCTCTTCCTGCAGCACATCGCTTCCCTGCCTAAGCCTCCCCCTCCTGCATTACATCACTCCCCTGCCTAATCCTCCTCTTCCTGCAGCACAGCGCTCCCTGCCTAATCCTCCTCTTCCTGCAGCACAGCGCTCCCTGCCTAATCCTCCTCTTCCTGCAGCACATCGCTCCCCTGACCCCCTCTTACGTGACATCTTTTCTATCAGTTACATTTGTGAAGTAACTGCTGTCTCCTGTGAGCAGTGGAGAGCGAAGCTGAGAGCCAGGAGGCTCTGCCCCTCTGCCCCTTCTTGCCACATCATCATCCATCTACATCAGGGCTGTCAAACTCAAATATATAGAGGGCCAAAAGGAAGAGTTTAACTCAGAAAAATAAGTCAACACTTTATCAGATGTTTCTGTGAAAACTTGAGTACAACAAATAAGATTTTGTTATTTTCCCTCAGTTATAAAAAAAATAGTTATGAGAAAAGTGTGACAAAAAGGAGTCATAAAATGCACCAAAATGAAATATCACAATTTATGGCTCAAATTGAGGTGAAGCAAGGAAGAGGTTGAGCTTAGCTAATGAGATGCATCAAACATACAGGTGCTTCTCACAAAATTAGAATATCATCAAAAAGTTTATTTATTTCAGTTCTTCAATCCAAAAAGTGAAACTCATATATTATACAGAGTCATTACAGAGTGATCTATTTCAAGTGTTTATTTCTGTTAATGTTGATAATGATGGCTTACAGCCAATGAAAACACAAAAGTCATTATCTCAGTAAATTAGAATAATTAACAAAAAACACCTGCAAAGGCTTCTTACGCATTTAAAAAGGTCCCTTTGTCTGTTTCAGTAGGCTCCACAATCATGGGGAAGACTGATGACTTGACAGATGTCCAGAAGGCAGTCATTGACACACTCCACAAGGAGTGTAAACCACAAAAGGTCATTGCTAAAGAAGCTGGCTGTTAACAGAGTGCTGTATCCAAGCATATTTATGGAAAGTTGAGTGGAAAGAAAAAGTGTGGTAGGAAGAGGTGCACAAGCAACCGGGATAACCGCAGCCTTGAAAAGATTGTTAAGGAAAGGCCATTCAAACATTTGGGGAAGATTCACAAGGAGTGGACTGCTGCTGGAGTCATTGCTTCAAGAGCCACCACACACAGACGTATCCAGGACATGGGCTACAAGTGTCACATTCCTTGTGTCGAGCCACTCATCACCAATAGACAACGCCAGAAGCATCTTACCTGGGCCAAGGAGAAAAACACCTGGACTGTTGCTCAGTGGTCCAAGGTGTTGTTTTCCGATGAAAGTAAATTTTGCATTTAATTTGGAAATCAAGGTCCCAGAGTCTGGAGGAAGAGTGGAGAGGCCACAATCCAAGCTGCTTGAGGTCTCGTGTGAAGTTTCCACAATCGGTGATGGTTTGGGGAGCCGTGTCATCTGCTGGTGTAGGTCCACTGTGTTTTATCAAGACCAAAGTCAGCGCACCCGTCTACCAGGACATTGTAGAGCCCTTCATGCTTCCCTCTGCCCACAAGCTTTTTGGAGATGGAAATGTCATTCTCCAGCAGGACTTGGCCCCTGTCCACACTGCCAAAAGTACCAATACCTGGTTTACACAACAGTATCACTGTGCTTGATTGGCAGCAAACTCACCTGACCTTAACCCCATAGAGAATCTATTATAGAGAATCTATGGGGTATTGTCAAGAGAAAGATGAGAGACACCAGACCCAACAATGCAGATGAGCTGAAGGCTTCTATCAAAGCCACCTGGGCTTCCATAACACCTCAGCAGTGTCACAGGCTGATCGCCTCCATGCCACATTGCCGCATTGATGCAGTAATTGATGCAAAAGGAGCCTGGCCAAGTATTGAGGGCATTTACTGAACATACATTTCAGTAGGACAACATTTCAGATTTTAAAAACATTTTTCAAGCTGGTGTTATAAAGTATTCTAATTTACTGAGATAATAACATTAACAGAAATAAACACTTGAAATAGATCCCTCTGTCTGTAATGACTCTATATAATATGAGTTTTACTATTTGTATTGAAGAACTGAAATAAATTAACTTTTTGATGATATTCTAATTTTGTGAGAAGCACCTATAGTATGCTATATGCCCAATTTTAACAAATGTACTGCAATTTTTGCTGAATGTGTTCAGAAATGTACTGATGTGTAAGCAGACAAATGCAGAGACTTAGGCTATGTGCCCACGATGCAGAAATGCTCCGGATTTTTCCTGAGCGTTTCTGCATCTCGCTGGCAGAAAAAACGCATGCGGATTGTACATGCGGATTGTACACGCGGATTGTACACGCGGATTGTACACGCGGATTGTACACGCGGATTGTATATGCGGATTGTGCACGCGGATTGTACATGCGGATTGTACATGCGGATTGTACATGCGGATTGTATATGCGGATTGTACACGCGGATTGTACATGCGGATTGTATATGCGGATTGTACATGCGGATTGTATATGCGGATTGTACATGCGTTTTTCCTGCCAGGGACATGCAGAAGTGGAGCGTTCTTCACATGCATTTCCGCATGCGGGTTGACAAGCGCTTTACAAGCGATTTTAGCATCACTTGGAAAGTGCTTGTCAACTTGGTCACACTATAGAAATCCATGAAAACGGCATGGATTTATATAGTGTGACCCCAACGACTGGTTAAAAATAAAAAAATAAATCTATACTTACCTTCCGATGGCCCCCGCAGTCTCGCTTCGCTCCGTCCTGGCTGCCGGCAGATCGCGGTACACTGAAGGACCTGCTGTCACATGACTATGACGTCAGCGCTGGTCCTTCAGTCCATCGCGAGCTGCCGACATGGGAGGACGAGCGCAGCGGGGGCCGTCAGAAGGTAAATATAACATTTATTTTTTATTTTATTCTTTATTTTGACAGGTTCTATGGTACCCGGGTCCGGAGGAGAGTCTCCCATCCTCCACACCCGGGTACCATCCGCACATTGAACGCATGTATTCCGCATGTGCTTATCTAGTGAAGCGGAATCCATGCGTTCCAATGCAAGTCAATGGCCAGGAAAACGCTGCGCTTCCGCAAAATAATTGGTAGTGCTGCGTTTTTTTCCGCAATGATAATCCGCAGCGGAAATTTCCGCAGCATGTGCACAGCACATGCGGACTATCATTGGGGAACATGGCAGACCTTCTAACATGCGTCTTTAAGCGTTTCTGCAGCGTTTTTGCCATGCGGAAACGCTTAAAATACGCGTCGCGGGCACACAGCCTTAGGCTATGTGCCCACGTAGCGTTTTTGTAGCGTTTTTGCGGCGTTTTTACGGCCGCGAAAACGCTTGTAAAACAGTCTGCCATGCAAAGCCATGTGAATTCGGATGTGCTGTGCACATGATGCGCTAATTTGCGCGCCGAATTCGCATTACTTTGCAAAACGCAGCATGACCATTTCTACTGCGATTACGCTGAAGCTTATTCGCGATGCGTGTGGTATCTGGGAGGAAGACGAGACTACAACTCCTCTTCATCCCGGCTACCACGCGGTGAAAAAAAGAAATAAAAAAGTTAAAAACAAACAAAACCTGTATATTCACCTCTCCGGCGGCCCCCGCTCTGCTCTCCGGTCTCCTCCGGTCTGCTGTCTGTACTGTCAGGACCTGCGGTGACGTCATTTAGTCAGGTGATGGTTGCATGACAGCTGACGTCGGCATCAGGTGATGGTCGCGTGACCATCAGCTGACTAAATGACGTCACCGCAGGTCCTGACCGTACACTGCGGGACGCTGAAGAGAGAAGACGCGGCCGGGAGCAGACCGGAGGAGACCGGAGAGCAGACCGGGGGCCGCCGGAGAGGTGAATATACCGTTGTTTTTTTTTATTTATTAACGTTTTCTTTTTTTTACTATAGATGCTGCATTTAAAGCATCTAAGTTGTTCACACATTATAGATCCATGTCGGTTGCATGGATTTATATTGTGTGATCAACTTGTCAAGCACTTTTCCAAGTGATGCTCAAAATTGCTTGGAAAAGTGCTTGAAAAAACGCATGTGAAAACGCTTCTCTCTGGCAGAAAAAACGCATGTAAATCTGCATCAAATCTGCTAGGTGTGCACACAGCCTTATAGCTGGTTTTGCTCTGAGCTGAGATGTCCAGGCTGAATAATGCTCTGGGAGCAGAACCCATCAGCAGAATCTGTCTGTTTCCTGCCTTGTAGCAGTGGATCCCGGCTATTTAGCTCACAGAGCATTGTCTACACAAGATACAATTGTATCCAATTTTCAGCTGGGAACAGGACTATGTACAAGTTTTGCAGCAACTGCATTTGTGATAGGAAATGTTGATCAATCTACCGTATATTCCGGCGTATAAGACGACTTTTGAAGACTGAAAAATCTTCTGTCTAGTCTGGGGTCGTCTTATACGCCGGTAATGCTTTTGAACTTTCAGAAATTGACATGCGGGGATACTCTGGGGGTGTTAATAAGCTGCCGTGGCCGTATCCCTGCCATGTCGGAGTTAATATAAGGTGGAGGGAGTTAAAATACGGCGGCGGTAGGTCCAGACAGTCAGCGCTTCTGTGCTGAAACTGACACATCGCTGCGTATTCCCAGCTCCGGACACAGCGCAGGGCTTCTGTGCCGACAGCTTTCACTTGTCACAGAAGCGCTGCGCTGTGTCCGGAGCAGGGAAGTTCGCATCGCTTCTGTGACAATATATGAAAAGCCGGCAATTCAGCAGCGGCATAAGCCGGCACCCGACAATTTAGAATAGAAAGAATAGAGCATCACACATAGACTAGATAGATAGAAACATGTCAGTCACATATATATGAAGTACAGTGACAGTATTGCTTACTGTACTTGTCATTTAGTGTAAAGGATTTATTAAAAAAAATAATAGTGTTTTCATGCACTGTCTCTTTAAAAAAGCCGGCCGGCAATTCAGCAGCGGTACCCGACAATTTATAACAGACAGAATAGAGCTTCACACATAGATTAGATAGATAGAAACATGTCAGTCACATATATATGAAGTACAGTGACAGTGCTGGTTACTGTACTTGTCATCTAGTGTTAAAATAACGGATTTATTTTAAAAAAAATTGGCGTGGGGTTCCCCTTAATTTTAGTCTCTAGCGGAGGTTAAGCAGACGGCTGGGGCAGATGTTTGTAGCCTGGGAAGGGGGTAATACCCACGGAGCTTCCCAGGCTACTAATATCAGCCCCCAGCTGAATACCTAGCCTTTACTAGCTATTAAAATGGGGGATCCCAAAAAAATGACGTGGGGTCCCCCCTATTTTAATAGCTAGCAAAGGCTAGGCAGACAGCTGTAGGCTGATATTAATAGCCCAGGAAGGGTGCCATGAATATTGGCCCCCTCCCAGGCTAGAAACACCAGCCCTCAGCCGCCCCAGAAATGGCGCATCCATAGGATGCGCCAATTCTGGCACTTAGCCTCGCTCTTCCCACTGCCCTGGTGCGGTGGCAGTGGGGTAATAGGACTGGGGTTGATGTCAGCTTATAATGCCAGCTGACATCAAGCCCAGGTTAGTAATGGAGAGGCGTCTATAAGACACCCCCATTGCTAACCCCATAGTCAAGGTTAAAAGAAAACACAAACACCCAGAATAAAGTCCTTTAATTGAAATAAACACACAATTCTTTATTGTTCTAAATTAAACCATACTTACCATCACGCCCATTCCAGCTGAAGCCAACGATCTCCTGCAATAAAAGTAAAATAATAAAGCAACCTCATCCTTACCTTTCCATGGTTCTCAGGACAGCTCCAGCTCTGCTACATCGAGATGACAGGCTGGACCGCAGCAGAACGCCGCCATCCAGCCTGTCATCCCGCGGACACTGAGAAGCACAGGCATGCTTGTGCTCCTCAGTGTCTCGCTGTGACGGCATCCAGATGAGCCGACAATGAACTCAGCTCACCTCCTGGACGTCCGTCACTGACAGCGTGGGAAACTTCTACTGCGCATGCGGGGAGCAGGAGAATTTTCCCACGCTGTCAGTGACGTGCATGAGGTGAGCCGAGTTCATTGGACATGATCTCGGCTCATCTGGATGCCGTCACAGTCAGACACTGAGGAGCACAAGCAAGCCTGCGCTTCTCAGTGTCTGCCGCATGGCAAGCTGAACGGCAGCGTTCTGCTGCGGTGCAGCCTGTCATCTCGATGTAGCAGAGCTGGACCGGTCCTGGGAACCATGGAGAGGTAAGGATGAGATTGCTTTATTATTTTACTTTTATTGCAGGAGATCGTTGGCTTCAGCTGGAATGGGCGTGATGGTAAGTATGGTTTAATTTAGAACATTAAAAAATTGTGTGTTTATTTCAATTAAAGGACTTTTTTCTGGGTGTTGTGTTTTTTTTAAATACTTTACTAGAAATTCATGGCGGTCATGTCTAATATTGGCGTGACCCCATGAATTTCAGGCTTAGGGCCAGCTGATAATGCCAAGCTGGCCCTAACCCCTTTATTACCCAGTGAGCCACCGCACCAGGGCCCTGGATGAGTTGGGTACAGCGCCAGAAGATGGCGCTTCTATGAACGCGTCATTTTCTGGGGTGGCTGCGGACTGCAATTTGCAGCGGGTGGGGCCCAGAAAGCTTGGGTCTCCCTGCACTGCAGATTCCAGCCCCCAGCTGCCTAGTTGTACCTGGCTGGACACAAAAATAGGGCGAAGCCCCACGTCTTTTTTTTTTTAATTATTTCATGAACTAATTAAAAAAAAAAGGGCTTCCCTATATTGTTGTGTCCGGCCAGGTACAAATAGGCAGCTGGTGGTTGGGGGCAGCCCGTTCCTGCCTGCTGTACCTGGCTGGACACAAAAATATGGCGAAGCCCACGTCAACATTTTTGGGAAAAATTAATTACAAAATTAATAATAATTTAGGGACTGCATCTGTATTAACCCCTCAATTGTCATTTAGTGTTAAAATAAAGGATTTTTTAAAAAGAAAATTGGCGTGGGATCCACCATCATTATAGTCTCTAGCGGAGGTTAAGCAGACGGCTGGGGCAGATGTTTGAAGTCTGGGAAGGGGGTAATACCCACGGAGCTTCCCAGGCTACTAATATCAGCCCCCAGCTGAATACCTAGCCTTTACTAGCTATTAGAATGGGGGACCCCCCCAAAAAATGACGTGGGGTCCCCCCTATTTTAATATGTTTATGAGTGACAGTTTTCCTGCTATATACCTGCATGTCATAAGAATTTAAATTAAAAAAGGACCATGTTAAATTCAAATCTGTTTTTTTTTAATTTTTACCGGTGTTTGGTATGCGTTGGAAAAGGGGTAGTCTTATACGATGAATATATCCTAAACTCTATATTTTAACAGGAAACTAGGGGGGTCGTCTTATACACCAGGTCGTCTTATACGCCGGAATATACGGTAGATTTTCTTCAGTGTTCTTATTCATTGCAGAAAATCTTAAAAAAGCCGAGGAATGTGGGCAACATGGTGGGTCAATGATTAACGCTGTGGGGCTGGGTTCATATAATAGCAAGGACAACATCTGCAAGGAGTTTGTATGTTCTCCCCGTGTTTGTGTGGGTTTCCTCCGGGTTCTCCGGTTTCCTCCCACACTCCAAAGACATACTGATAGGGAATTCATATTGTGAGCCCCAATGGGGACAGTGATGATAATGTCTGTAAGGTGCTACAAAATCTAACGGCGCTATATAAGAGAGTAAAATAAATATATAACTAAATAAAATGAATGTATTAAAAGGCTAAGATTGCAAAGAGCTTGTAAAAACAAGAAACTTTGCAATTTCCTTCTTATTCAAAATCTTCTCTGTTCTCAAGAAGGAAAAGATTTTTAATTCTGCAGTGTACAGCTCATTGCTATGGTTACTGACCACCTGAGAAGTGGCCGGTCTCCTTGGCAAGAAGCGCTCACTTGCAGACTGGTGGACTTCAGCGCCCCTGTGCCTGTCCCATTCTGCAGAGGCAAAGCCGCCTCTGCCCGCAGAATGCAAGAGGGCACAATTCAGACAAGCGGCTCAGCCAAGCCACCGGCCAGAACTGTAAATCTTCAGCTTCTGATGAGAGGAACACAAGACCACCCCTTTAATAAAGGAGTAGAGCAGAACTCATACAGTGATTAGTGGGGGTCTGACACCTGAAATCCCCAGACATCAGCTACTTCTGCAAGATGATGTACACAGTGTTAAGAGCTGGAATAGCACAGCTCCGCACACTGTGCAATGGCTGGTTTCAGGTACTACAGCTCAGATCACAATCATTTCAATAGGAGCTGCAGTACCAAGATCGGCCACTACACAGTGTACAGCGCTGTGCTGTTTGGGCTCTCTACGCTGAGTATTTCCAGCTGCTGTCTTATTGGTGAGGGGGCCGTGTGTTGGAACCTCACTGATCTGATATTGATGACCAGGGTCGGACTGCGGTGTCTGGGGCCCACAGGGGAAATTAACTCTAGGGGCCCACCTACAGCAAGATGCAAATATCTGTTATCTGCTCTCGCTGTTATAGTGGAGCATTGACTGGCGGCTCCTGCACATCTACTGGGCGACACTCTAACTGGGATGGACATGTTTGCATTAAAGGGCTTCTTTGGTTAAAACTAGTGTTGAGCGAGTATGTTCTGTTAACCCTTTCGGCGAGTATGCTCGGGCCGAGCTCCGAGTATTTATAGCTGCTCGGTGATATGGTTGAATCGCTCCCATGTGCATGATTTGCGACTGTTTGACGGTTTTAATACATGTGAGGAATGTGTAAGAAATAGACATTCCTCACATGTATTAACCCCTTAAGCCACGGAGCATTTTCCGTTTTTGCATTTTCGCTTTTTGCTCCACTTGTTCCCAGAGCCATAGCGTTTTTATTTTTTAGTCAATATGGCCATGTTAGGGCTTATTTTTTGCGGGACGAGTTGTACTTTTCAACGCCATTACTAGTTTTACCATGCCGTGTACGGGAAAACGGGAAAAAAATTCCAAGCGCCGTGAAATTGCAAAAAAAGTGCAATACCACTGAGGTTTTTTTTTTATTTTTTTTACCACGTTCACTGAATGCTAAAACTGACCTGCCATTATTATTCTCCAGGTCATTACGAGTTCGTAGACACCAAACATGTATAGGTTCTTTTTTATTTAAGTGATGAAAAAAAATTCCAAAGTTTGGTAAAAAAAAAAAAAATGGTGCCATTTTCCGAGACCCGTAGCGTCTCCATTTTTCGGGATCTGGGGCAGGGTGAGGGCTTATTTTTTGTGAACCGAGCTGAAGTTTTTATAGATGCTATTTTGGGGTAGATCCGATGTTTTGATCGCCCGTTACTGCATTTTATTGCAATTTTACGGTGACCAAAAAACGTAATTCTGGCGTTTAGAATTTTTTTCTCATTACGCCATTTACCGATCGCATTAATTCTATTTTTATATTGATAGATCAGGCGATTCTGAACGCGGCAATGCCAAATATGTGTATGTGGGGTTTATTTTATGATTTTAGGGGGTGATTTAAACTTTTACATTTTTTTATTTTTTTTCATATTTTTTAAAACTTTTTTTTTTCACTTTTTGCTTGCTTCTGTAGTCTCCATAGGAGACTTGAAGCAGCAACTGTCCGATCGCCTCTGCTACATACAGGGGACCAGCAGTTCCCCTGTATGCAGCAGAAATGGTCCTGTCCTATGAGCGCCGACCACTAGATGGCGCTCATAGCGACAGGATCATTACAACCACTGGTGTCTGCTGCAGACCCAGGGTTGTCATGACCACACATCGCCGACCCGTGATCATGTGACGGGGTCGCCGATGGGCGGGGTAAGTGACGCGCTTCCAGGAAGCGCGCATTAAATGCCGCTGTCGGAGATTGACAGCGGCATTTAATATGTTAACAGCCGCTGGTGGATCGCGATTCCACCCGCGCCTGTTGCGGGCACATGTCAGCTGTAATAATCAGCTGACATGTGCTTGGTTCAGTGCGGGCTCAGCGCCGGAGCCCTCACTGAACCGGAGGATAACGACATGCGCGTACTAATACGTGACATGTCGTTAAGGGGTTAAAGCTGTCAAACAGTTGCAAATCATGCACACGGGAGCGATTCAACCATATCACCGAGCAGCTGTAAATACTCGGCGCTCGGGCCGAGCATGCTCGGACAGAACATACTCGCTCAACACTAGTTAAAACAAGTTATCACCGATCCATGGGCTCTACAGGATAGGTGATCACTTATTGAGCATTTGTGTCCGAACATTGGAAAACGCACCTATCGGAAGAATGGGGAAGTTTTATCCCTGACAGAACACTTATCCCTATTTTAAAATGCTGCGGCAGGTGGGACGTCTGACCGCAGCTCTATTCATTCTCTTAGAGACTTGCAAAAAAGAGCAGCGCTCACAGCCACTGAGAGAATGAATGGATCAGTGGTCGCATCTCACATGCCGCTCCAGTCTAATGGGGAGAAAAGCTCCACATTCTGCCGGTGTGTGCAAGCAGTCAGACCCCCACCAATCAATATTATCACTGATCCTGTGGAGAGGTGATTACTTGTTTTCACCGGAGAACCCCTGTAAGTGCATCTCTGCCGCTCTGGTCCAAGTATTTAATCGCTAAGGCCACGGCCCTACTATCAGTATTCGGTCAGTGTCCAGTCAGTATTTTTTCTCAGGAGTGGGAGCCAAAACAGGTGATGAACAATCAGAGAAAAGGTATAATAGAAACAAGTCACCAATTCTGCATTAATCAACCATTCCTGGTTTCGGCAGCCACTCCTGAGAAAAATACTGACCAAATACTGATGGTGGGGCTGTGGCCTAATGGAAAAAAATCTTTTCCTAGTTAAGATCAGCGAGAATAAAATGACCGCCATACACAACACAGTCCACTATATCAACACCAATAATACCACATACAAAAGGGACAAATATCGCCACACCTTGACTAGATCACATATTACCACTACATAGTGACCGAATAATACCACATACAAGGAACAAATATGGCCAAACTATGACCAGACCATATATTACCACCCCAAGGTGACCAAATACTACAATACTGATCATGAATACAAAACCACAATGCTAACAACACTGTTATTACCACCAGCAACATTATACACAGGAGCTCTGTATATAGTGTCAGTGTACAGGTAACACAGTGATCACCAGTGACATTATAGACAGGAGCTCTGTATATAGTGTATAGGTAATACAGTGATCACCAGTGACATACACAGGAGCTCTGTATATACTATATACACACGTGGTCAAAATTGTTGGTACCCCTCGTTTAATGAAAGAAAAACCCACAATGGTCACAGAAAAAACTTGAATCTGACAAAAGTAATAATAAATTAAAAATCGATGAAAATGAACAAATGAAAGACAGACATTGCTTTTCAACCCTGCTTCCACAGAATTTAAAAAAAAATTAAACTCTTGAAATAGGCCTGGACAGAAATGATGGTACCCCTGAAAATAATGTGACAAAATGGACATGTTAAATCAAGTTGTGTCCACTAATTAGCATCACAGGTGTCGACAATCTTGTAATCAGTCAGTGGGCCTGTATATAGGGCTACAGATACTCACTGTGCTGTTTGGTGACATGGTGTGTACCACACTCAACATGGACCAAAGGAAGCAAAGGAAAGAGTTGTCTCAGGAGATTAGAAAGAAAATTATAGACAAGCATGTTAAAGGTAAAGGTTATAAGACCATCTCCAAGCAGCTTGATGTTCCTGTAACTACAGTTGCACATATTATTCAGAAATTTAAGATCCATGGGACTGTAGCCAACCTCCCTGGACGTGGCCGCAGGAGGAAAATTGATAACAAATCAAAGAGACGAATAATATGAATGGTAACAAAAGAGCCCAGGAAAACTTCTAAAGAGATTAAAGGTGAACTTCAAGCTCAAGGAACATCAGTGTCAGATCGCACCATCCGTCGTTGTTTGATCTAAAGTGGACTTCATGGGAGACGACCAAGGAGTACACCATTGTTGAAAAAAAATCATAAAAAAGCCAGACTGGAATTTGCCAAACTACATGTTCACAAGTCACAAAGCTTTTAGGAGAATGCCCTATGGACAGATGAGACAAAAATGGAAGTTTTTGGCAAGGCACATCAGATCTATGTTCACAGATGGAAAAATGAAGCATATCAAGATAAGAACACTGTCCCTACTGTGAAACATGGAGGAGTCTCTTTTATGTTTTGGGGCTGGTCTGCCGCATCTGGCACAGGGTGTCTTGAATCTGTGCAGGGTACAATGAAATCTCAAGACTATCAAGGGATTCTAGAGAGAAATGTGCTGCCCAGTGTCAGAAAGCGTGGTCTCAGTCGCAGGTCATGGGTCTTGCAACAGTATTATGACCCAAAACACACAGCTAAAAACACCCAACAATGGCTAAGAGGAAAACATTGGACTATTCTGAAGTGGCTTCTATGAGTCCTGACCTAAATCCTATTGAGCATCTTTGGAAAGAGCTGAAACATGACGTCTGGAAAAGGCAACCTTCAACCATGAGACAACTGGAGCAGTTTGCTCATGAGGAGTGGCCAAAATACCTGTGGAGAGGTGCAGAAGTCTCATTGACAGTTACAGGAGTCGTTTGATTGCAGTGATTGCGTCAAAAGGTTGTTCAGCAAAATATTAAGTTAAGAAGAACCATCATTTCTGTCCAGGCCTGTTTCATCAGTTTATTTTATTTTTTTTATTCTGTGGAAGCAGAAAAGCAATGTCTGACTTTCATTTGTTCATTTTCATAGATTTTTAATTTATTATTACTTTTGTCAGATTCAAGTTATTTCTGTGACCATTGTGGGTTTTTCTTTCATTAAACGAGAGGTACCAACAGTTTTGACCACGTGTGTAGTGTAAGTGTACATGTGTGTCACCCTGGCCTGGATGCCACAAGTGTAATTAAAGCTGTGTCTGAGAGCAGGGGGGAGGTTCTCTAGTCAGGGGAACATTAGCATGCAATGCCTCCTGTCTCAGGCCAGTAGGGGGAGCAGGCTGCCCCTATAAAAGCTGGTGCTGAGGGCAGGGTTAGAGAGAACCCAGATGACCTGTCTCAGGACTGAGACGTGTCTCAGCAGAGCAGGGACAGACAGTTGCACTGCACCTAAGAGGAAGTGTGGCAGGAGGAGAGCCACAAGCCAGAGACAAGAGGCGAAGAGAGCCTGTCTTGGCAGATAACAGACTTAATCTACCAGAGTTTGGTGTCTGAGGCTGGAAGGATTCCACATCCCCCAGCAGAGAACCAGTCCGCAAGGGACTGTATATTCCTTGGCCTAAGAAGCCTGGAGGCCCTGCCACAACAGAAGGGACCAGTAAAGCCATACAAGGCTGGGAGCAGAAAGGAACCCACGTCGCAGGCTATACAGGCGAGAAAACATGGAAAGCTCGGAAACGTGGGCTGTTACCCTATCAGGAGGAGATAGCCAGAAGGAGCGCAGAAAGCACGGTAGGCCTACACCCTCACCCTGACCAGGGCCAATTTCCCCGTTGCTCTCAGACATCCAGGTCCCCTCCTAGCCGGGACTGTTTGTGGGTCAGTTTACCTGTTTAGTAAAGACCCTAGACTGCAACCTGTTGTCTGTGTGCTCCTTGCTCCTCCAGCACTATCAGCACTGGGACTCCCACTACCATCACTCCCAACATCCATTATACTGCCCTGGGGCCGCACTCTTCCCGTGGAGAGTCACACTACCCTAGCTGCACACCTCATCAGCCCCAGCGGTCTGCATGCAGCGGCGGTTCCTAATAACCGCAATCCATGGGTGGCGTAGTCGGACATTATCAGCAGAACATAGCAGACTACCATTGGCCTGACCACCCTGAGCCACGGAACCGGGTCGCCACTACTACCCCCATCATCTCCCTATTGCCCGGATCCGAGTGCCGCAAGGCCCAGGGGGCGAGTCAGCTTTGGCGTAGTCGGCAGGATTTCGTGCCCGCAACCACCGGGTACTGCGTGCCTGAAAAAGACTTTTGTAACTTACCTGTGGCAAAGTTTCCCGCCGTCCGGAGTATTTTCCCGCCATCCGGAGCCGATTCCCGCCATCGGACGCCATCTTGGACCGTTTCCCGCCATCTTCTGCCGCCTTCCCGCCATCCGCAGCTGCTTCCCGCCATCGGACGCCATCTTCAGGACGCCGCGCGGGAAGAAGAGGGGCGTGGACATCAAAACCGCGCGAGATCCGAAGCTCCGCCCCACGCACCGACGCTGCGCAAGGTCCTGGAAGGGAGAGAGAGCGACGCTGACGTCATCAGGACGCGACGCCAGGTCCTCGTCCATAGCAGCAGCAGCGGAGCCGCGGCCTACAGAAGAGGATCGTCGGAAGGTAGGCCACGCGTAACTAGGGGGGGAGGAAGATGACGGACACAGAGGCGCCCACTACCACCAACGCAACTGCAGCAGCGGTGATGCCCTTTTCCTTGCACTACATCCCTGGAGCGGCCTGGCTGCCCAAATACTCAGGGGAGCCCCATGCCCTAACTGACTTCAAGGAAAGGCTATACAGTTTGTTCCACGTTTACCCCCTGACAGAGGAACAGAAGGTCAGCATATTAACAGGGCAGTTAACTGGCGCAGCCCAGCGGGAGGTAAAATCATGGCCCACTGAGGAGAAAAGGACTGTGAAGGGTATTCTGGCCCGGCTGCGGGGTACCTTTGACACACGTACCTCCGCTGAGATTAAAATGAGGTTCTATGGATGTAAGCAGCGGGCACAGGACAGCATCAGAGACTATGCCCTAAATCTGCAGGAAGCCTTGAGGGCTATTCAACAAACTGACCCTGGCAGTGTGCAGGAAACGGATAAGCTGCTAACAGAACAATTCATAGAAGGTCTGCTGTCTAGCGCCCACAGGGCCCAACTGCGCCTCATGTTCTTTCAGAACCCCGACCTGACCTTTGCCCAATTTAAGGACAGGGCCATAAGGGTGCTCCGTGAATCTGCAACCAGTAGCGCTATAAACCCCCGGCGCCCTGCTATCACTTACCACCAGGAGGCGGCGCCCTCCTCTATGGACTCCGTGGAGGCTGATGCACAGGCCCTGAACCAAGCCCCCTCGAAAGATCTGCACCACCAAGTCCAGGAGCTGACCAGGAGCGTCGCGGCGTTGACCAGGACCGTCCAGGCGTTGCAAGTGGACCCGTCAAGACCCATCGAGCTGGCTTCAAGTCCGGAGAATGTCCCATGGCGTCGACAGAGGAGGATCCCGTCGTTCCGAGGGAGGCCCACAGACCGCTACGCAGAGGATGGACAGCCCATTTGCCGTCGATGCAACCAGCCCGGACACATTTCCAGGTACTGTAATTTAAACGGGTCCAACCTGGGGCAGAGGGCCAACCCCCAGGCATAAGATCACCAGGCCCTTACAATTGGCGTAATAAGTACGTTGGGGGGCGCCCGGTTTTACCCGTGGTGCTGGACGGTATCCCCATGAGCGCCTTGCTGGATACTGGGTCACAAGTAACCACTATCCCTTATATACTTTTTAAGCAGTATTGGACTGATGCTGATATCACACGGTATCCAGACGGTAACTTGAGCATCATCGCCAGTAATGGCTTACCCGTGCCGCAGATGGGGTTCAAGGAGATGACCATTAAGATTGGTAAAGTTGAACTACCGGCACAGGGAGTGATTATTGTGGACATTGACCGTCATGAAAGTCACCCTAAAATAACTGTGGGTACTAACGTGATTGAAAATTGTCTTTCAGAGGTAATTGTAATCTTACAACAGGTGGCGGTGAATGCTAGTTCCAGCCAACAGAGAATCCTCAACAAGGAGATAAAGGCCCTGATGAGACGGCAGCAGGTAGAACTGTCTGGTGGTGAGATCGGTAGCGTAAGACTGAGTGACCCATTCCCCATTCCCATGCCTCCCAAAAGTGAAATGATGATCTGGTGTCGGACTGCAATCGGGTTGAGAGGTAGAGACTACCAAGACATGGTAGAACCCGTGTACTCAGACAGCAGGCCCACCATTTTGACAGCCCGGGGGGTGGTTGATGTCCGTCATGGGAGGGTGCCCGTCCGCATCCTCAACATTGGGGAGAGGGAGGTACACTTACCCAGGTACGCTACACTTGCCAAGCTGTTTGTGGTCGAACACAAAGCTATCAGGGCCGTGGAACCTTTGCCTCCATCTCCACAGGCGGAGAGTAATGGCTCCCAGAAACAAAAGGAGGACTGGTGCCAGAAACTCCACGTGGGTGCTGACTCCACTCCCCTGCACCAAAAACAAGGAGTCTACTGGGTGGTACAGGAGTACGAGAGAGTCTTTAGTAAGCACCCGCTAGATTTCGGCAGAGTAAAGGGGATAGAACACCACATCCCCACAGGGAGCCACCCACCGATAAAAGAGAGGCACAGACCTGTACCCCCTGCACATTATCAGAACGCAAGGGGCATGCTAAGAGAGATGAAAGAAGCTGGGGTTATTAGAGACAGCTGTAGCCCCTGGGCAGCCCCCTTGGTTCTGGTCAAAAAGAAAGACGGCACCATGAGAATGTGCGTCGACTATAGACAAATCAACCGTATCACTCACAAAGACGCATATCCGCTGCCTAGAATAGAGGAGTCTTTAGCCGCACTAAAATCAGCTAACTTCTTTTCTACTTTGGACCTTACTAGCGGGTACTGGCAGGTTCCTGTGGCAGAGGCTGACAAGGAGAAGACCGCCTTCACCACCCCGATGGGACTGAGCGAATTCAACTGCATGCCTTTCGGGCTCTGCAACGCACCAGGGACCTTCCAGCGGCTGATGGAATGCTGTCTAGGGCATTGAAACTTCGAGATGGTCCTCCTTTACCTGGACGACGTGATCGTCTATTCGAAGACCTACGAGGACCATCTGAAGCACCTGGCCGAGGTGTTCGAAGCCCTGGCAGGCTATGGCCTGAAGGTGAAACCATCGAAGTGTCACCTGCTGAAACCAAAGGTCCAGTACCTAGGGCACGTGGTAAGCGCGGAAGGAGTGGCCCCCGACCCTGACAAGGTCACGGCAATCAAGAGCTGGCCAAGCCCCTCGAACATCAAAGAGGTGAGACAGTTTCTCGGGTTGGTAGGCTACTACCGAAGATTCATCCCCGGGTTCACCAAGATGGCAGCTCCTATGCAGGACCTCCTGATCGGACAGTCTAAGTCCAGGAGCCAAAAGCCGCCCTTCAAGTGGGATAAACCGGAAGAGGAGTCCTTCCGCCAGCTAAAGATGGCCCTCACAGGGGATGAGATCCTGGCCTACCCTGATTATGGCCAGCCTTTCATTCTCCACACAGATGCCAGTAATGTGGGACTGGGAGCCGTATTGTCCCAAAACCAACAGGGCAGATAACAGGTGATCGCATACGCCAGCCGGAAGCTGAGGCCCACCGAAAGGAACCCGGAGAATTACAGCTCCTTCAAGCTAGAATTCTTGGCGGTGGTGTGGGCCGTGACGGAACGCTTCAAGCATTACCTGGCCTCCGCAAAGTTCACCGTGTACACGGACAACAACCCGTTGACACACCTGGACAATGCAAGACTGGGTGCCCTGGAACAGCGGTGGATGGCCCGTCTCTCCAACTATGACTTCGTGATCAAGTACCGGGCAGGCAAAACCAACGCCAACGCGGACGCCCTATCAAGGATGCCTCACTTACCTGAAGGTGACGAAGACCCAGAAGAGCTGGAGGAGGTAGAACTCCCCGCGTTTCACCGGTATGGAGCCGCTCAACACTCTCACCGCGTGAAGGAGGAGGATCTAACAACTGTGATGATGAATCCCCTACCTCACCACAGCTGGGCCGAGACCCAAGATAGTGACCCTGCAGTCCGCCTGGTGAAAGATCTGCTGACCCGGGAAGACGCCCGCTTAGATCCAGATGCCCCAGAGGAAGCCAAGCAGCTATGGAAGGAGAAGAGCAAGCTGTTCCTCTACGAAGGCAAGTTGTGCAGAAGGATTGTCAACCACCGGACGCACGAGCTGACCTGGCAAGTCGTGGTCCCAAGGAGGGATGCAGCTATGGTCCTGGGGGCTTACCATGACAGAGCGGGACACTTCGGTTGGAAGAAACTGGAGTTCCTACTAAGAGGAAGATTCTTTTGGGTCGGCATGAGAGGAGCTGTAGAAAAATGGTGCAGAGACTGTGGCCCTTGTCACCTAAGGAGGAAGGACCGTGCCAGCCAGAAGACACCCTTGAGGCCCATCGTCACCACGCAGCCTCTTGAGCTGGTAGCTCTGGACCACGTCAAATTGGCTCCCAGCCGATCAGGATACATCTATGCCCTGACAATCGTGGACCACTATTCCCGTTTTCTAGTGGTGGTCCCGGTAAAGGACTTGACAGCCCAAACAGCGGCCAGAGCCTTCCAGCAATATTTCTGCCGTCCACACGGGTATCCGGAACAGGTCCTGACAGACCAGGGTCCAGCGTTCGAGGCTGAAATCTTCCAGGAGTTCTGCAACCTCTATGGCTGTAAGAAGATTCGTACAACGCCTTACCACCCCCAAACCAACGGGATGTGTGAGAAGATGAACAATATAGTCATTGATCTCCTGAAGACGTTGCCCCTGGAGGAACGCAGCCTGTGGCCAGAAAAACTGCCGGACCTGATAGACCTATACAACAATATCCCGGTGAATGCTACAAACTGCACCCCGGCTTACCTGATGCGAGCTAGACCAGGAAAGCTGCCCGTAGACCTGGAGATGGGAGTCCTAATACCTGAGGACACCTCCCCGGATGCGGACTGGGATACGGAAAGGCAACTGCAGTACAAGAAGGTACAGGAGAGTGTGGAGAAGAGCCTGGCCCAGGTGAGAGAGAAGCAAGAAAGACTCTTCAATCAACACGCCCCTGCTAGTCCCCTAGAACCTGGTGAGCAAGTCCTAAAGCGAAAAAGAAGGCTACATAAGTTGGACGACCAGTGGGAAAGGGAACCCTACACCGTACTGCAGTCTGACCACGACAACCCAAAGGTGTGCGTAATCACCAAGGACGGAGGAGAAACCACTAGTGTCGTCTCCAGAGACCATCTCAAAAGGTGCCCTGAGCAACTCCGTAGTGCAGAAGAGGATCAGAGTGACCTTGAACCCGCAGAGGACAAAGAAGAAATGATCAGCACCGTTCTCGGAGAGTTCCCTCAGTCCTGGACTCGCATAAATGATGCCATAGTGGTACATGTCCTGCATTTCCTGCAACCGGCACAGCAACAACCAACACCAGAGCCGGAAGGTGAAGAGGAGCAAGCAGTTCCAGAGGCAGAAGAGCCTGTACCAGCAGCCCAGGAGAGTCAACCCTCTGCTGACAGTGAGCCTGCCATGCCTGCGGTAAGCCAAAAGACCCGCAGACAGCTGCCTGCCCTACCTGTACACCCAGCTGGTAGCTGCACCCCTAACGCTAGTGGGGAAAGCCAAGTCAGTCCACCACCAGACAGTGGGCTACGTAGGTCAACCAGGAGCACAAAGGGACAGATACCCGCTCGCTGGAGAATATAGAGTGTACTAAAATTGTAAATAACCCTGTTGCCAAATGTTGAATTGTTTGCAAAGTTACATGCATGTTTGGTAATACTCTGTTTCAGTTTCTTGCAGCTACCGTAAGGACTCACAGGTTATGGACTTTTTATAACCGGGACCTTGTATGGACTGCGTTCAGAGCCTAACCCAGGAATGAACTAAGACTGTGAAGGACTTGGGGTAGGACAGACCCCCACCTGGTTAAGGCTCCCCGTTGTGCTGGTGATATGGACACCAGGTCACAGGCCACACTGTGACCTAAAGAACTCAATTTGTGCGTCGTCTGTCTATTAATGTTTTATTGTTATGCATATTGTCTTTGTTTACTGTTTAGTCCCGGAGTACTAAATTTCACTAGGGGGGAATGTGTCACCCTGGCCTGGATGCCACAAGTGTAATTAAAGCTGTGTCTGAGAGCAGGGGGGAGGTTCTCTAGTCAGGGGAACATTAGCATGCAATGCCTCCTGTCTCAGGCCAGTAGGGGGAGCAGGCTGCCCCTATAAAAGCTGGTGCTGGGGGCAGGGTTAGAGAGAACCCAGATGACCTGTGTCAGGACTGAGACGTGTCTCAGCAGAGCAGGGACAGACAGTTGCACTGCACCTAAGAGGAAGTGTGGCAGGAGGAGAGCCACAAGCCAGAGACAAGAGGCGAAGCAAGCCTGTCTTGGCAGATAACAGACTTAATCTACCAGACTTTGGTGTCTGAGGCTGGAAGGATTCCACATCCCCCAGCAGAGAACCAGTCCGCAAGGGACTGTATATTCCTTGGCCTAAGAAGCCTGGAGGCCCTGCCACAACAGAAGGGACCAGTAAAGCCATACAAGGCTGGGAGCAGAAAGGAACCCACGTCGCAGGCCATACAGGCGAGAAAACACGGAAAGCTCGGAAACGTGGGCTGTTACCCTATCAGGAGGAGATAGCCAGAAGGAGTGCAGAAAGCACGGTAGGCCTACACCCTCACCCTGACCAGGGCCAATTTCCCCGTTGCTCTCAGACATCCAGGTCCCCTCCTAGCCGGGACTGTTTGTGGGTCAGTTTACCTGTTTAGTAAAGACCCTGGACTGCAACCTGTTGTCTGTGTGCTCCTTGCTCCTCCAGCACAATCAGCACTGGGACTCCCACTACCATCACTCCCAACATCCATTATACTGCCCTGGGGCCGCACTCTTCCCGTTGAGAGTCACACTACCCTAGCTGCACACCTCATCAGCCCCAGCGGTCTGCATGCAGCGGCGGTTCCTAATAACCGCAATCCACGGGTGGCGTAGTCGGACATTATCAGCAGAACATAGCAGACTACCATTGGCCTGACCACCCTGAGCCACAGAACCGGGTCGCCACTACTACCCCCATCGTCTCCCTATTGCACGGATCCGAGTGCCCCACGGCCCAGGGGGCGAGTCACATGTAATACACTGACTCACCAGTGACGTCTCTAGGTGAAGTCCTTCATCTTCGCTTTTCTTCTTCATCTGGCACAGACGGCCATCACTTCTTCCAGCCAGGAATCATCTCTGCAGAAAATAACACACAGTTATCAATAACTGATCTCTTCTAGGGAATATTCCCACTCCACCCCCCGACTTCTACACTACACCAGTTGAAGAAAAAAAGCGATATAGTGCCGCCCTGCACAGTAACAGGAGCCCGCTTTTGTCCTATCCCATGGAAAACAATTTCCTAAAAAGTTAATTATATTACAGAAGTAATAATGTCTCTAATTGGACTCTAAAATAATAATGTTCCTCACTGGCCACCATAAACTAATAAAGTATGTTCCTCAATCTGGCACCAAACAGTAATTAAGTCCCTTGTTCAGCCTGGCACCCCCATATATCCATCCTGGCCCCCCCTTCCCTGCATATATCCATCCTGACACCCCCCATATATCCCTTCTGGCCCCCATATGTCCAGTGTGACCCCTCCATATATTTATCCTAGCCCACGTGTATTGAGCCTGCCCCCTCCCATATACCCATCCTAGTCCCCCATGTGGCCCTCCTGTTCCCCCCATATATCCATCCTGGCCTCCATGTGTCCAGCCTGCCCCCCCACATATCCATCCTGGCCTCCATGTTTCCAGCCTGCCCCCCCATATAACTGTCCTGGCCTCCATGTGTCCAGCCTGCCCCCTCCCATATATCTGTCCTAAAGCCCCATGTGTCAAGCCTGCCCCCCCATATATCCATCCTGGCCTCCATGTGTCCAGCATGCCCCCCCTACATATCCTTCCTGGCCTCCATGTGTCCAGCCTGCCCCCCCCCATATATCCATCCTGGCCTCCATGTTTCCAGCCTGCCCCCCATATATCCATCCTGGCCTCCATGTGTCCAGCCTGCCCCCTCATATATCCATCCTGCCCTTCCCCCCTGCATATATCCATCCTGACACCCCCCCATATATCCATACTGGCCCCCATATGTCCAGCGTGGCCCCTCCATATATTTATCCTAGCCCACGTGTATCGAGCCTGCCCCCCCACATACCTATCCTAGCCCCCCATGTGTCCAGCCTGCCCCCCACATATCCATCCTGGCCATCATGTGTCCAGCCTGCCCCGCCCCCCATATATCCAGCCCCCCATATATCCATCCCCCTCACATATCCATCCTGGCCTCCATGTGTCCAGCCTGCCCCACCATATAGCCATCCTGCCCACCCTTTCCCATGTGTCCAGCCAGGCTCGCCCTTATGTGTCCAGCCAGGCTCCCCCCCTTGTGTGTCCAGCCAGGGTTCCCCCTTGTGTGTCCAGCCAGGCTCTCACCCTTGTGTGTCCAGCCAGTGTTCCCCCTTGTGTGTCCAGCCAGGGTTCCCCCTTGTGTGTCCAGCCAGGGTTCCCTCTTGTGTGTCCAGTCAGGGCTTCCCCTTGTGTGTCCAGCCAGGGCTCCCCCTTGTGGGTCCAGCCAGGGTTCCCCCTTGTGTGTCCAACCAGCTCCCCCCTTGTGTGTCCAGCCAGGGCTCCCCCTTGTGTGTCCAGTCAGGGCTCCCCCTTGTGTGTCCAGCCAGGGCTTCTCCTTGCGTGTTCAGCCAGGGCTCCCCCTTGTGTGTCCAGCCAGGGTTCCCCCTTGTGTGTCCAGCCAGGGCTCCCCCTTGTGTGTCCAGCAAGGCCCCCCTTGTGTGTCCATCCGGTCCCCCCCTTGTGTGTCCAGCCAGGGTCCCCCCTTGTGTGTCTAGCCGGGCCCCCCCTTGTGTGTCCAGCCAGGGGCCCATCCCATTCTGCATCCACTCATATATACACAGACACACACACAGACACCTCTTACCTTCCTGCTCTCCCGTGCGGTGTCCTCCTTCTCCGGCGGCTGAGTTGCGCGCCTCCTTCACTGCAGGCGCATGACGATGACGTCATACGCCGGCCGGGGAAGGGAGACGCGCAGCTTTAGCTGCTTCACTGGGACGTGTGTCACGGCGGTTCAGGTAATGAACGCCGCGTGAGCGAGTCCCTGCATACACTGCCTGCGCTTTTAAAGGGCCCGTGCCCCTTAAAACCGCAGGTTTTTTTATTTTTTCATTCTCTTCTCCCCCTCTCCTCTGCAGAAGGGTACCCCGCCAGCCCAGTCCCACCCTGTTGATGACTTATCCTAAAATCGGTCATTAATATATAAGTCCTGGACAGTCCCGTTAAGCTTGTTTTACCTAGTTATAAAAGCCCTTTAAGTCCTCATTATAAGGTAAGGTATGAATGGATCTAATTAAATTCTCCAAAGAGAACTATTTATACATTTTAGTCACTGTGAGCTTTCTACAAGATATTGCGGGCAGTATATAGCGAATATACGGACACAGAGCCATTCGCCGGCTCAGATTGCCAATAAGCACCTTGTAAATATGAGACCTTGACATCATAGGTTACTTGGCTTAATATGAAATTGTCCCTCATGTGTACCGCATTGTGGGCAGGGACTATATGTACATCACTGCAGAATATGTTGGCAATAAAAAGTCAACAGAAATGAATATCATGCAGATCCTCACCAGGACTCCAGCAGTGTCACCATCCTGCCACCATACAGCTATAGAAGGACAATAAACCTGCAGGGTTCTCCCCTCAGTTATTTTTCCTTTAATTTTATTATCTGTTTCTTACTCACAGTGAAAGAACAGTCATCAGATATTTTATTGTTCACTTTTTATTTTACAGTCTCAGCTCTGAAGAATAGAACGTCTTATGAATAAATGACAGCTCACTTATTACAGTGGTGGCCAAAAGTATTGGCACCCCTGCAATTCTATCAGATAATACTTAGTTTCTTCCTGAAAATGATTGCAATCACAAATTCTTTGGTATTATTATCTTCATTTAATTTGCTTGCAAGGAAAAAATACAAAAGAGAATGAAGCAAAAATCAAAACCTTGATCATTTCACACAAAACTCCAAAAATGGGCCAGACAAAAGTATTGGCACCCTCAGCCTAATACTTGGTTGCACAACCTTTAGCCAAAATAACTGCGAACAACCGCTTCCGGTAACCATCAATGAGTTTCTTACAATGCTCTGCTGGAATTGTAGACCATTCTTCTTTGGCAAACTGCTCCAGGTCCCTGATATTTGAAGGGTTCCTTCTCCAAACTGCCATTTTGTGATCTCTCCACAGGTGTTCTATGGGATTCAGGTCTGGACTCATTGCTGGCCACCTTAGAAGTCTCCAGTGCTTTCTCTAAAACCATTTTATAGTGCTTTTGGAAGTGTGTTTTGGGTCACTGTCCTGCTGGAAGACCCATGACCTCTAAGGGCGACCCAGCTTTCTCACACTGGGCCCTACATTATGCTGCAAAATTTGTTGGTAGTCTTCAGACTTCATAATGCCATGCACACGGTCAAGCAGTCCAGTGCCAGAGGCAGCAAAGCAACCCCAAAACATCAGGGAACCTCCGCCATGTTTGACTGTAGGGACCATGTTCTTTTCTTTGAATGCCTCTTTTTTTTTCCTGTACACTCTATGTTGATGGTTTTTCCCAAAAAGCCCGACTTTTGTCTCATCTGACCAGAGAACATTCTTCCAAAACATAGTAACATAGTTTGTAAACATAGTTAGTAAAAGCCGAATAAAGACTTGCGTCCATCAAGTTCGACCTGTTAGTTCTGTAATTGCTAAAGTTGATCCAGAGGAGGGCAAAAACCCCAAATGATTTGGCCAATCTTTACCTGAGGAAAAATTCCCTCCTGACTCTGAAACCAGCAATCAGAATAAATCCCTGTATCAACTTACTATTTTATTTTATTTTTAAGTATATGCTGAAATCTGCCTGGTATCTAGAAAAGCATCCAGTCCCCGCTTGAACTGGTGTAGTGAATCTGACATCACCGTCTCCTCACTCAGTGAATTCCATATTCTCACTGCTCTTACCGTAAAGAACCCCTTCCTATGCTGGTGCTGAAACCTTTTCTCTTCCAGTCTTAGTGAATGCCCTCTTGTTACCGTAATATCCCTCCTTTTGAACAAATCCCTGGCAAGGTCTCTATACTGTCCCCTAACATATTTGTACACATTTATTATGTCCCCCCTCAACCTTCTCTTTTCCAGGCTGAATAGTCCTAGTTTTGCCAACCTCTCTGGGTATTGCAGTCCCTCCATTCCCTTTATTAATTTTGTTGCCCTCCTTTGTACCTTTTCAAGCTCATTTATATCCTTTCTATATATTGGGGCCCATAACTGAGCACAGTATTCCAAGTGTGGTCTGACCAGTGCTTTGTACAGTGGAAGAACAATGTTCTCATCCTTTGCAGCTATACCTCTTCTGATACATCCCATTACCCTGTTTGCCCTTACAGCAGCGGCCTGACTTTGGGCACTCCAATTTAGTTTGCCATCAATCAAGATGCCCAAGTCCTTCTCCATCTCTGAATTCCCCAATGATTTCCCATTCAGTGAGTACTGGTGACTTCCATTTTTCCTTCCCATATGTATGACCTTACATTTCTCCTCGTTAAACCTCATTTGCCATTTAATGCTCCACCTACCCAGCTTATCCAAATCCCTCTGTAGGTCTGCACTGTCCTCTTTTGTATTAATTGTTTTACATAACTTTGTGTCATCTGCAAATATTGATATTTTACTATTTATCCCGTTGACTATGTCGTTAATAAAGATATTAAATAACATTGGGCCTAGTACAGACCCCTGTGGTACCCCACTAGTGACGCTTACCCAATCTGAGTATATTCCATTTATAACCACCCTCTGCCTTCTATCCCTTAGCCAGTTAGCTACCCACTTGCAGACATTTTCCCCCAGCCCCATCATTCTCATTTTGTATACCAACCTATTATGTGGCACGCTATCGAAAGCTTTTGAGAAGTCGAGATACTCGACATCCACTGGTTCCCCCTGATCTACTCGAGAGCTAACCTCCTCGTAGAAGTCAATCAGGTTTGTTTGGCAGGAGCGATTCCTCATGAATCCATGTTGGTTCGGGATTAAAAGATTATTAGCATCAAGATGCTCCGTAATTGCCTCTTTAATGAAGCTTTCAAAAATTTTGCCCACAACGGACGTCAGACTCACCGGCCGATAGTTTCCGGCGTCACTTTTCGCTCCCTTTTTGAATATTGGCACTACATTCGCCTGTCGCCAATCAAGTGGCACAGACCCAGTCTCAACAGAGTCCTTAAATATAAGATATAACGGTCTGTCTATCACATTACTTAGTTCCCTTAGTACCCGTGGGTGTATGCCATCAGGTCCTGGTGATTTGTTTATTTTAATGTTACTGAGGCGTTTCTGTACCCCAGCTTGGGTTAGATTTGTCATACTTAGTGGAGGATTAAGTTTGTCACTTCTCATTTCTCCTGTTAGTTCTTTTTCCTTTGTGAAAGTTGTCGAAAAAAATTTATTTAATAGATTAGCTTTATCCTCATCTTTCTCTATGATTTTGCCTTCCTCGCTTTTTATCTTTCCAATATTATCCGATTTAATCCTTTTACTATTTATATACGTAAAGAACAGTTTGGGATTTGATCTACTTTCCCTAGCAATACGTCTCTCTGTTTCCTCCTTCGCTATTTTTATTTGTTTTTTACAGGTTCTCGTTTTTTCCTTGTAACACATTAGTGCCTCCTTACTGTTTTCCTGTTTTAATCTCTTGAATGCCTCTTTTTTGCTATTTAACGCCCCTTTTACGTTCTTGTTCAACCATATTGGTTTCCTCTTATTTCTGGCCCTTTTATTCCCATACGGTATATATCTCTCGCACTGAGTATTCAGAATTCTTTTGAAGGTTTCCCATTTACTATTCGTATTCCTTTGATTAAGAACTTTGTCCCAGTCAATAAGTTGAAGGCTTTCTTTCAGCTGATCAAACTTCGCCCTCCTAAAGTTTAATGTTTTTGTTGTTCCCTTATTGATAACCCTACTGAAGGGCATTTTGAAGTCGATAATATTATGGTCGCTATTACCTAGGTGCCCCCCTATCTGTACCTCAGTTATTCTATCAGGCCTATTAGTCAATATTAAGTCCAACATGGCCGTCCCTCTCGTTGGTTCCTGCACTAGTTGGGAGAGATAATTATCCTTAATATTTGTCAAGAACCTTTTTCCTTTCTGAGATCTACAGGTTTCTGTTTCCCAGTCAATATCCGGGTAGTTGAAATCCCCCATTACAATCACTTCATTATGTTTTGCTACTTTGTCTATTTGTCCTAATAGCAGATTCTCATTCTCCTCTGTTATATTTGGTGGCTTATAGCAGACCCCCAGTAATATTTTATTATTATTTTTTGCCCCCTCTATCTCTACCCACATGTACTCGACCCCCTCTTCTCCCTCTCCTATATCTTCCCTTAGTCTGGGCTTTAGACATGACTTTACATATAAGCAGACTCCTCCGCCTTTCCCCTGTTTCCGGTCCCTTCTAAATAAACTATAATCTAATAAATTTACCGCCCAGTCGTAGCTATCGTCTAGCCAAGTCTTCATAGAATCATAGAATGGTAGAATTGGAAGGGACCTCCTGGGTCATCTGGTCCAACCCCCTGCTCAAAGCAGGATTCACTAAATCATCTCAGACAGATGTCTGTCCAGCCTTTGTTTGAAGACGTCCATTGAAGGGGAACTCACCACCTCTCGTGGCAGCCTGTTCCACTCATTAATCACCCTAACTGTCAAAAAGTTTTTTCTAATATCTAATCTGTGTCTCCTCCCATTTAGTTTCATCCCATTGCTTCTAGTCTTGTTGCAGTGAGCGGGCCCCCGACCTGTGCTGAGCTCAGTGAGCAATGCCCTGTCACTCAGTGAGCTCAGCGTAGGGGCCCGCTCGCTGCAGGGAGTCATTCTCCTCAGCATGTGTGGTCGTCTCAAGCCAGGTGAATATGTTTTTATTTTCTTATATTTACTGGTTTTGGCGACATCGGGAGGTGAACCTACTACTCTCAACATTGTCCCTTGCTAGTGCTGATGGCAGCGCCGGCAGGGGACAAGGATGAGTGACTGCTTAAGCACCTGGGAACAGCATGAACTGTACCGCTGATTCACAGGCGCCGGTATGTGTCACACGGATAACACACGCATGTCATCTGTGTGTCATCAGTGTGCACGTGTGTGGGACGTTTTTCGGCCAGTGCAGTGTATAAAAAAACTGACATGTCAGCGTGTTTTGCCCACGGACACACGGTCCGTGGAAACACTGACATTCATTTGAATGTGCACAGACGCATTCATTTGAATGTGTCTACGTGTGTATGTTTCTCCGGTACGTGTGGAAACTGTCACCACATGAACTAGAAACACAGATGTGTTAAAGACCCTTTATAGACTATATATGTCTTATAAGAGGCCGAGAGTGTGATCTATATTTCATATAGGAGGCAGAGAGTGCGATATATAGATCATATAGGCGGTGACCCCATATATGACTTATACTGCACTCTCTGCCTCCTATAGCCTATATTTGACTTTATATAGGAGTCCGAGTGTGTTGTACATCATGTAGGCCCGTACTTTAGGCCTCATATAAAATGTATACCGCACTCTTGGCCTCCTATATGACATATAGACTGTATATGTTATAAAGAGGCCAAGAGTATGATCTACATTTCATATAGGAGGCCGAGAGTGCAATGCATAATGTATAAAATAAATTACAGTATATTATTGTTGGCCAATGCTAGGAACACTCACCCATAAAAACTTTATTGAATATTTGGCACAGTGCTCTTGACTTGAAATTGAAGCAGTGAGAGCTGTAGGCCTGCAGCCTTGTTTCCAATTCCAAGCCAGGCCAGGTTGGAGAGTTGAACTGTAGAGTGCTGCAGGTCACCGTCCACATATCCAGCCCCGGAGCAGGTATAAAAAAGCCCAGAGTCAGAGCAGGAGAGAAGAGGGCGGTGCTCCGATGCCAGTGCCACCACCCGGTCCAGAGTGGAGCCGGAGTTACTACAAGGGGCCAGGGCAGATAAGGAGCCGGGATGGTACCATATAAGAAGCCCGGGAGCAGGGAGAGCAGAGCGAGACGTCGGCTTCGGTGGCGCCGGCGTATCAGAGGCCGGCCCTGGAGCAGAGAGAGAGCACTGCAGAGCGCTGCCGCGGCGCATCAGTGGCCAGAAGAGAGTGGCGTCAGTGTCAACTGACACCACACCACAGTCTGCCAGCCAGCGGGAAAGCAGAGCGCGGTGCGTGTCACCGCCCTGAAAGAACTTCCATCCTCTTAGTGTCACGGACTCACGTGGTAAGTATGCTGCATGCACGTCATTGCAGTCCCGCTGTCACCAATGAATGTGCCATGCGCGCGACGCTACATTTGCTTCAGCCACGCTATTAAAGAGTCCGCACTTTTAAAGGGCCCCCGCCACCAATTTTCTCACTCTCATTTCGGGGCCCACCGGAAAATTTCCCAATTTCCCGCCAGGCCAGGCCGACCCTGGTGCAAAGGTCAGAAGGGAAGGAGCACTATATTATAGTGCAGATTTTACTGTTATGGCTTGAGGGTGCCATCACCCACTGGGAGAGCCCCTGAGGTGCCATAACAGCACAATTCCTCGTAAGTGATCCCATTTTACAAACTACACCTCTCAATGAATTCATCTAGGGGTGCAGTGATCATATTGACACCACAGGTGTGTCACAGAATTTTATACCATTGGGCAGTGAAGAAAAAATAATTACATTTTTACCGCAAAAAATTTGTTTTAGCCCCAGATTTCTCATTTTCAAATGGGGATAATGGATAAAACTGGCACCAAAATTTGTCCCACAATTTCTGCTGAATGTGGCAATACCTCATATGTGGCTGTACAGTACTGCTTAGCCACACGGCGACACTCGGGCAGGACGGAGCGCTATTTGCCTCCTGGAGGGCAGATTTTCCTAGAATACTTTGTGGACTCCTTATGCAGAGCCCCTAAGTGCTAGAAGAGCAGAATCCCCCCTCAAATTACCCCATTTTGGAAATTATACCCCTGCCAAACATGTGGATGCTATATGTGGTTTAGGCACACTGTGGGGCTCAGAAGGGCGGGGGGGTATTAGAATTTCGGATGCCTTTGTTTTACCAGTAACGTGGAAGCCCCCTATATTTTCATTGACAGATGACGGACCTGAGTGAGGTTTTTTTTGTGGATTGATTTGAAGCTTTTATTGGGAACATTTTACACAGCATTTGGGATCACATTTATCCGGCGCTGTACGCTGAGCAATTGCTTTGGGGTTTCCATCTAAATCTCTGAGTGACGTGATTCAGGTGACATCTCCCAGGGGATCCATTCACTATAATGAGGCAGCAGAGTTACTCTGGGCTCCATCTGTACAAAACTGTGACGACCTAAAAAGACGGACACCGCCGGATCACAGGTCAGACAGCGTCCACAATGCCTCCATCCGCCTCATTATAGGGAATCTTCCTCCAGGACAGTCGTGTAAGGGCTGTTTTTTTGCGGGACGGGCTGACGTTTTTATTTGTACCATTTTCGGGCACATGACATTTTTTGATCGCTTTCTATTCCAATTTTCAGGGAGGGAGAATGAACAAAAACCGGCAATTCAGGAATTGTTTTTTTTTTATGCTGTTCTGCGTGTGGTAAAATTGATAAGGCAGCGTTATGCTTCAGGTCGGTGCGATTACAGTGGTACCACATAGCGTTTTTTTATGCTTTGGCGCTTTTACACAATAAAAACTTTTATAGAAAAAATATATCTTTATGCATCGCTTTATTCTGAGAGCTATAACTTTTTTATTTGTCCGCTGATGGGGCTGTATGGCGACTTGTTTTTTGCGGGACAAGATGACGTTTTCACGGTACCAATTTTATTTATATTTGGTTTTTTTATCACGTTTTATTCCACTTTTTTCCAGCGGTGATAGCTTTTTTCCAGTGATGATAAAGCATTGTTTGCCTCGTTTTTTTGGGGGGGTTACGGCATTCACTGAAGGGGTTAACTAGTGTGGCACTTTTATAGGTTGGGTTGTTCCGGATACGGAAATACCAAATATGTGTACTTTTTTATTTTTTTTTTTTACATAAAAATGTGTATTTCTTAGTGAATATTTTTATTATTATTATTTTGTAATATTTTTTTTTACAATTTTTTTAAACTTTTTTACTTAGTCCCTTTATGGGACTTTCACTTTTTTTCTCTTTGATCACAGGCAGGGGTGGATTAAGAGTAGCAAGGGCCCTGGGCAGTTTAGAAGGTGTGGCACCCCCACACACACACACACACACACCTGATGTATCATGTGACATGTCACATGATCCCCTGTGATAGATCATGTGATAGTTCACGTGAAATTAATTTGGCACAATATTAATATATTAATTATAATATTTTTTTTACATTAATTGTATGACTTAATATTGAGCACATTTAAGTATGCTGACATCCCCTATGTACAGTATGAGACCCTATACACAATATGAGCTGCCACAATCCTCCTATACACTTCAGGAGGCCACACGGTGCCATCTATACACAGCAGGAGGCCGGACTGTGCCATCTATACACAGCGGGAGGCCGCACGGTGTCATCTATACACAGCGGGAGGCCGCACGGTGCCATCTATACACAGCGAGAGGCCGCATGGTGCCATCTATACACAGCGGGAGGCCACACGGCACCATCTATACACAGCAGGAGGCCGCACTAAGCCATCTATACACAGCGGGAGGCCGCAGGTAGCCATCTATACACAGCGGGAGGCCGCAGGTAGCCATCTATACACAGCAGGAGGCCGCACGTAGCCATCTATACACAGCAGGGGGCCACACGTAGCCATCTATACACAGCGGAAAGCCGCACGGTGCCATCTATACACAGCAGAAGGCCGCACGTAGCCATCTATATACAGCGGGAGGCCGCACATAGCCATCTATACACAGCGGGAGGCCGCACGGCGCCAGCTATACACAGCTGGAGGCCACATGGCGCCATCTATACACAGTGGGAGGCCGCACGGCACCATCTATACACAGCGGGAGGCCGCACGGCGCCCCCCCCAGAGACAGCGGGAAGCCGCACGCAGTCACACAAACATATACAGACATATACATACACATATACATAAACACATATCTGCACACTCACACACACACACTCACCATCCCCCGGCTTCTGTCGTCCAGCTCCTCTCCGGTGGTAAGTAGCAGTGCAGGGCGCGCACTGCGTGACGTCACACTAGCAGACACGGCCGCACACAGGGCCGTGTCTCCTATCTGTGACGCGGCCGGGAAAACACGGGGAAGTTAACAGGTGCAGTGCTGGCCCGGCCGAAGAAGAAGCAGTGGCCATGCGCCGCTGCTGGGGGAGCGATCCAGGGGCCCCCCGCCTATGACTGCCGGTATGTGCCGCGACACCGCACATATTATAATGAGGGCAATCTGGCCATAGACCCCCCGGGGTCCCGGGCACCCCAGAGCCCCGGGAGGTAGCCCAAATTGCCCTCATTATAATCCGCCTATGATCACAGGTATAATGCATTGCAGTACATTATACCTGTAGTGAAAGCTCCTGAGACCATGCTGTGAACATGGTTTCAGCAGCTTTCTGTAGCTTGGTGACCTGGGTCACCATGGCAACGATTGGGCCCCGCGATTACATCGCAGGGGCGCCGATCTGAAGGCAGAGGGAGCTGCCGTCCCTCTGCCTGCCTCCTGAACACTGCGATCACGCTCAATCGCAGCATTCAGGGGGTTAACAGTCAGGGGCGGTGCTGACACTGCTCCTGGCTGTTAAGTGGCGGAGCTCAGCCACCAGCAGCGCTGAGCTTTGGCACTGAACATGCAGGAGGTGCTGATATTACAGCCTCTCCTGGGCGATCATGCCGAGATCAGTCAGTCAGATTGACTGACCGATCTCAGCGATCTGGGTGCGGGGACCAACAGCATGGATCCCTGCACCCCTTCTCGTGCCACTCAGCTGTCACAGACAGCTGTCGGTACTTAACTACTTAACTGTCACTGCGTGTCTACACACAGTGAGTTTAAAGCCATGACGGACACTGAACGGCAAGGAGCGTTAACATACACCCGCTCATGCCGTGCAGTGTCTGTCATTGGGCGTTAAGGGGTTAATATGGGGATTGGGGAATCTGGCGACAAGCCTCACTCACCTGCCCCTTGTCCTGTGTCCAGTCCAACTGTGCAGGGCCACTGGCTTGTCTGATGGCATCACAGGCCCTAGACCATCAGAGGAACCCACTCGCCGTCGGGGCCTGGACTGCTCCCCAAGCATCTCCACAGGGAGAACCTCCGGCGGTGTTTGATTGCCGGCACTTCACCAGGACCCCCCTCCTGCCCCCCCCCCCGCTCTGCCAGCGGTGCTTAATTACCGGCGCTTTATCAGGGCCCCCCTCAGGGGCTCCCTTCATTGGGGCCCCCCCTCGAGGCCTCCCTTCATCGGGGCCCCCCTCGGGGCTTCCCTTCATCAGGGCCCCCCTCGAGGCCTCCCTTCATCGGGGCCCCCCCTCGAGGCCTCCCTTCATCGGGGCCCCCCTCGGGGCTTCCCTTCATCAGGTCCCCCCTCCTGCACCCCCGCTCCGCTGCTTGAATGCCGCAGTCGCCCACCAGCTCTGTCTTCAGGCATGGCCGCATGCAGTGCGGCTGGTCTGCTAGTAATGACAGCAGGGGCGACACAAGCACAATTGAAGGTGTAGCGTCGCCTCTGCCGTGTCATTACTACAAGACACAGCCACACAGCGCACAGCTCACAGTCATGCCTGAAGACAGTGCTGGCGGGCGACGGAGGCAATCAAGCAGCGGAGTGGGGGGTGCAGGAGGGGGGCGACTGCTATGGGACACCCCCGGCTCACGGGCCCCATAGCAGTCACGTGGCCTGCCGCTAAATGTTGGTCAGGTGCCCCCACTCGGCCCAGTCCCACGCAGATTGTGTTCTCAATTAGAGCTGAGGATCGCAACAGAAACATTTGTATCACAATGATATCGTAATATGGTCTGCTATTTAAAAACATTATGATAGGGAAGCTCACATGCAAAATTACATATATACAGTACAGACCAAAAGTTTGGACACACCTTCTCATTTAAAGATTTTTCTGTATTTTCATGACTATGAAAATTGTACATTCACACTGAAGGCATCAAAACTATGAATTAACACATCTGGAATGATATACTTAACAAAAAAGTGTGAAACAACTGAAAATATGTCTAATATTCTAGGTTCTTCAAAGTAGCCACCTTTTGCTTTGATGACTGCTTTGCACACTCTTGGCATTCCCTTGATGAGCTTCAAGAGGTAGTCACCGGAAATGGTTTTCACTTCACAGGTGTGCCCTGTCAGGTTTAATAAGTGGGATTTCTTGCCTTATAAATGGGGTTGGGACCATCAGTTGTGTTGTGCAGAAGTCTGGTGGATACACAGCTGATAGCCCTACTGAATAGACTGTTAGAATTTGTATTATGGCAAGAAAAAAGCAGCTAAGTAAAGAAAAAAGAGTGCCCATCATTACTTTAAGAAATGAAGGTCAGTCAGTCTGAAAAATTGGGAAAACTTTGAAAGTGTCCCCAAGTGCAGTTGCAAAAACCATCAAGCGCTACAAAGAAACTGGCTCACATGAGGACCGCCCCAGGAAAGGAAGACCAAGAGTCACCTCTGCTTCTGAGGATAAGTTTATCCGAGTCACCAGCCTCAGAAATCGCAGGTTAACAGCAGCTCAGATTAGAGACCAGGTCAATGCCACACAGAGTTCTAGCAGCAGACACATCTCTACAACAACTGTTAAGAGGAGACTTTGTGCAGCAGGCTTTCATGGTAAAATAGATGCTAGGAAACCACTGCTAAGGACAGGCAACAAGCAGAAGAGACTTGTTTGGGCTAAAGAACACAAGGAATGGACATTAGACCAGTGGAAATCTGTGCTTTGGTCTGATGAGTCCAAATTTGAGATCTTTTGTTCCAACCACCGTGTCTTTGTGCGACGCAGAAAAGGTGAACGGATGGACTGTACATGCCTGGTTCCCAACGTGAAGCATGGATGAGGAGGTGTGATGGTGTAGGGGTGCTTTGCTGGTGACACTGTTGGGGATTTATTCAAAATTGAAGGCATACTGAACCAGCATGGCTACCACAGCATCTTGCGGCGACATGCTATTCCATCCAGTTTGCGTTTAGCTGGACCATCATTTATTTTTCAACAGGACAATGACCCCAAGCACACCTCCAGGCTGTGTAAGGGCTATTTGACCAAGAAGGAGAGTGATGGGGTGCTACGCCAGATGACCTGGCCTCCACAGTCACCAGACCTGAACCCAATCGAGATGGTTTGGGGTGAGCTGGACCGCAGAGTGAAGGCAAAAGGGCCAACAAGTGCTAAGCATCTCTGGGAACTCCTTCAAGATTGTTGGAAGACCATTTCCGGTGACTACCTCTTTAAGCTCATCAAGAGAATGCCAAGAGTGTGCAAAGCAGTCATCAAAACAAAAGGTGGCTACCTTGAAGAACCTAGAATATAAGACATATTTTCAGTTGTTTCACACTTTTTTGTTAACTATATAATTCCACATGTGTTAATTCATAGTTTTGATGCCTTCAGTGTGAATGTACAATTTTTATAGTCACAAAAATACAGAAAAATCTTTAAATGAGAAGGTGTGTCCAAACTTTTGGTCTGTACTGTGTATATATTTATATATATAAATATATCTATAATATAAGGCGGGATGCGTGTCTCTGTCTGAAGCCTCGATAGACTGCGCATGCGTGACGCGCAGTCTGGCTCCAGAGAGAAGCACGCATCCAGCCGTTACAGGTAAGAGGAGGTGTATGGCGCCGGAGTTCGCGGCATGCGTAGACACTGAACGTATACCGCGATCTCCGGCGCCATACTTAGATACTTACCTGACCGGGAGGAGCGCTGCCGCGGCGCCTCTCTCCGCTGGAGACCAGGGGCGGAGTGAAGGCGTCGGACCGGCGCGTGCGCATTGCGCTATCCGGCGCCATTTTACTGAAGACACATTTACAGCGTGTCTTCAGCAAAATGGCACCGGACAGCGTGGTGCTCCGGCGCCGCACTCCTCCCCCGGCCTCCGGCAGAAGAGGACGCAGCAGCGCCGGAGTACAGAGAAGAAAGGTGAGTATAACTGTTTTTTTTTTTTGTATGTGTGTACAGTGTGAAAGGGATGAGGGGGCCACACATAACAGGATTGTGGGGTGAGGGGACCATGCATATATCAGGATTGGGGGGTGAGGGGTACCACACATACCAGGATTGGGGATGAGGGGTGCCACGCATGCCGGGATTGGGGATGAGGGGTGCCACGCATACCGGGATTGGGGATGAGGGATGGAATGCCATGCATACCGGGATGAGGGATGGGGTACCATGCATACCAGGATGAGGGATACCATACACACCACGATAGTGATGAGGGGTGCCATACATACCAGGATAGGGATGAGGGGTGCCACGCATACCGGGATGAGGGGTGCAAAGCATAACGGGATTGGGGGTGAGGGGTGCCACGCATACCGGGATTGGGGGTAAGGGGTGCCACGCATACCGGGATTGGGGATGAGGGGTGCTACGCATACCGGGATTTGGGGTGAGGAGTGCCACGCATACCGGGATTGGGGGTGAGGGGTGCCACGCATACCAGGATTGGGGGAGAGGGGTACCACACATATCAGGATTGGGGGTGAAGGGTACCACGCATACCAGGATTGGGGGGTGAGGGGTACCACGCATACCAGGATTGGGCGGTGAGGGGTGCCACACATACCAGGATTGGGGGGTGAGGGGTGCCACACATACCAGGATTGGGGGGTGAGGGGTGCCATACATACCAGGATTAGGGGGTGAGGGGTACCACGCATAACAGGATTGGGGGGTGAGGGGTACCACGCATACCAGGATTGGGGGGTGAGGGATACCACACATACCAGGATTGGAGGGGGTGAGGGGTACCACGCATACCAGGATTGTGGGGTGAGGGGTAACACGCATACCAGGAGGGGGGTGAGGGGACCATGCATACCAGGATTGAGGGTGAGGGGTGCCATGCATACCGAGATTGGGGATGAGGGGAGCCACGCATACCGGGATTGGGGATGAGGGGTGCCACGCATACCGGGATTGGGGGTGAGGAGTGCCACGCATACCGGGATTGGGGGTGAGGAGTGCCACGCATACCGGGATTGGGGGTGAGGGGTGCCACGCATACCAGGATTGGGGGAGAGGGGTACCACACATACCAGGATTGGGGGTGAAGGGTACCACGCATACCAGGATTGGGGGGGTGAGGGGTACCACGCATACCAAGATTGGGCGGTGAGGGGTGCCACACATACCAGGATTGGGGGGTGAGGGGTGCCACACATACCAGGATTGGGGGGTGAGAGGACCATACATACCAGGATTAGGGGGTGAGGGGTACCACGCATAACAGGATTGGGGGTGAGGGGTACCACGCATACCAGGATTGGGGGGTGAGGGGTACCACACATACCAGGATTGGAGGGGGTGAGGGGTACCACACATACCAGGATTGGGGGGTGAGGGGTAACACGCATACCAGGATTGGGGGGTGAGGGGACCATGCATACCAGGATTGAGGGTGAGGGGTGCCATGCATACCGGGATTGGGGGTGAGGGGTGCCATGCATACCGGGATTGGGGGTGAGGGGTGCCACGCATACCGGGATTGGGGATGAGGGGTGCCACGCATACCGGGATTGGGGATGATGGGTGCCACACATACAAGGATTGGGGATGAGGGGTGCCACGCATGACGGGATTGGGGATGAGGGGTGCCACGCATGCCGGGATTGGGGATGATGGGTGCCACGCATGCCGGGATTGGGGATGATGGGTGCCACTTATACCGGGATTGGGGATGAGGGGTGCCACGCATGCCGGGATTAGGGATGGAGTGCCATTCATACCGGGATGAGGGATGGGGTACCATGCATACCAGGATGAGGGATACCATACACACCAGGATAGTGATGAGAGGTGCCATAGATACCAGGATAGGGATAAGGGGTGCCACGCATACCGTGATGAGGGGTGCCAAGCATAACGGGATTGGGGATGAGGGGTGCCACGCCATACCGGGATTGGGGGTGAGGAGTGCCACGCATACCGGGATTGGGGGTGAGGGGTGCCACGCATACCGGGATTGGGGGTGAGGGGTGCCAGGCATACCGGGATTGGGGATGAGGGGTGCCAGGCATACTGGGATTGGGGATGAGGGGCGCCACGCATACCGGGATTGGGAATGAGGGATGGGGTGCCATGCATACCAGGATGAGGGATACCATACACACCAGGATAGGGATGAGGGATGGGGTACCATGCATACCAGGATGAGGGATACCATACATACCAGGATAAGGATGAGGGGTGCCACACATACCGGGATTGGGGGTGAGGGTTGCCACGCATACCGGGATTGGGGGTGAGGGGTGCCACGCATACCGGGATGAGTGGTGCCACGCATACCGGGATTGGGGGTGAGGGGTGGCACTCATACCGGGATTGGGAGTGAGGGATAGGGTGCCATGCATACCAGGATGAGGGATACCATACACACCAGGATAGGGATGAGGGGTGCCACGCATACCAGGATTGGGGGTGAGGGGTGCCACGCATACCAGGATTGGGGGTGAGGGGTGCCATGCATACCAGGATTGGGGGTGAGGGGTGCCACGCATACCAGGATTGTGGATGAGGGGTACCACGCATACCAGGATTGGATGGTGGGTACAGTATGGGGGCAGCACAAATACAAGGAGGGGGCAGCACATACCAGCATGGGAGACTATATACCAATAAAAATGCTCGCCAATAGCGAGTATATACCGTATATATATATATATATATATATATATATATATATATATATATATATATATATATATATATATATATACACACACACAGAGTTGAAACCAGAAGTTTCCATACACTATATAAATAGACACATATGCATGTTTTTCTCAATATCGGACATGAAATCAGAATAAATCTTTCCCGTTTTAGGTCAATTAGGATTACCATAATTTTTAATATTTGCTAAATGCCAGAATAATGAGAGAATGTTTTAAGGCATCATTTTTATTAGTTACTGCAAAGTCTGTAACATCTGTCCCTGCTGAAAAGACACTATGATTATCATCTTTATATATAAGTACAAAGTCAGTAGGCTATAACATAATTGTGTGACAGGAGGCGTGCAGTAATCATCAGTAACTGTAATAGGAGTTTCTAACCCCCTCGGTGGAGAACTTCAGTGGCCCCATATGGTGCCCCACAGCGTAATGGCCCTATATGGTGAGCAAAAGCGTAATGGCCCCATATGGTGAGCCACAGCGTAATGGCCACATATGGTGAGCCACAGCGTAATGGCCACATATGGTCAGCCACAGCGTAATGGCCCCATATGGTGAGTCAAAGGCGTAATGGCCCCATATGGTGAGCCAAAGGCGTAATGGCCCCATATGGTGAGCCACAGCGTAATGGCCCTATATGGTAAGCCACAGCGTAATGGCCCCATATGGTGAGCCACAGCGTAATGGCCCCATATGGTGAGCCACAGCGTAATGGCCACATATGGTGAGCCACAGCGTAATGGCCATATATGGTGAGCCACAGCGTAATGGCCACATATGGTGAGTCAAAGGCGTAATGGCCCCATATGGTGAGCCACAGCGTCATGTCCCCATAGAGTGCTCTACAGCGTAATGGTCCCATATATGCCCCACAGTATATGCCCTCCCCATACTTGTATATGACCACATCTTCGTATATGGTATATGGTCCCCATCCTGGTTAGGTGTATATGCCCCTCCATCCATCCATTCTGGGTAGGTATATATGCCCTTCCATCCATCCATCCATCCTGGGTAGGTGTATATGCCCCTCCATCCATCCATCCATGCTGGGTAGGTTTATATGCCCACCCATCCATCCATCCTGGGTAGATGTATATGACCCTCCATCGATCCATCCATTCTGGGTAGGCGTAGATGCCCCTCCATCCATCCATCCTGGGTAGGTGTAAATGCCCCTCCATCCATCCATCCTGGGTAAGTGTAAATGCCCCTCCATCCATCCATGCTGGGTAGGTTTATATGCCCCCCCCCCATCCATCCATCCTGGGTAGATGTATATGCCTCTCCATCCATCCATTCTGAGTAGGTGTATATGCCCCTCCATCCATCCTGGGTAGGAGTATCTGCCCCTCCATCTTTCCTGGGTAGGTGTATATGCCCCTCCATCCATCCATCCATCCTGGGTAGGTGTAAATGCCCATCCATCCATCCTGGGTAGGTGTAAATGCCTCTCCATCCATCCTGGGTAGGTGTAAATGCCCCTCCATCGATCCATCCATCCTGGGTAGGTGTAAATGCCCCTCCATCCATCCATGCTGGGCAGGTGTAGATGCCCCTCCATCAATCCTGGGTAGGTGTATATGCCCCTCCATCCATCCATCCATCCATCCTGGGTAAATGTATATGCCCCTTCATCCATCCATCCTGGCTAGGTGTAAATGCCCATCCATCCATTCATCCATCCTGGGTAGGTGTAAATGCCCCTCCATCCATCCATCCCTCCTGGGTAGGTGTAAATGCCCCTACATCCATCCTGGGTAGGTGTAAATGCCCCCCCCATCCATCCATCCATCCTGGGTAGGTGTAAATGTCCCTCCATTCATCCATTCATCCTGGGTAGGTGTAAATACCCCTCCATCCGTCCATCCTGGGTGGGTGTACATGCCTCTAAATCCATTTATCCATCCATGGTAGGTGTAAATGCCAGTCCATCCAGGGAAGGTGCAAATGCTCCTCCATCCATCCATCCTGGGCAGGTGTAAATGCCCCTCCATCCATCCATCCTGGGTAGGTGTAAATGCCCCTCCATCCATCCATCCCTCCTGGGTAGGTGTAAATGCCCCTCCATCCATCCATCCCTCCTGGGTAGGTGTAAATGCCCCTCCATCCATCCATCCCTCCTGGGTAGGTGTACATGCCCCTCCATCCATCCATCTATCCTGGGTAGGTGTACATGCCCCTCCATCCATACATCCTGGGTAGGTTTAAATGCCCCTCCATCCATCCATCCATCCTGGGTAGGTGTACATGCCCCTCCATCCATCCATCTATCCTGGGTAGGTGTACATGCCCCTCCATGCATCCATCCATCCATGGTAGGTGTAAATGCCCCTCCATCCATCCATCCATCCTGGGAAGGTGTAAATGCCCCTCCATCCATCCATCCTGAGAAGGTGTAAATGCCCCTCCATCCATCCATCCTGGGTAGGTGTAAATGCCCCTCCATCCATCCATCCTGGGGAGGTGTAAATGCCCCTCCATCCATCCATCCTGAGTAGGTGTAAATGCCCATCCATCCATCCATCCTAGGTAGGTGTACATGCCCCTCCATCCATCCTGGGTAGGTGTATATGCCTCTCCATCCATCCATTCTGAGTAGGTGTATATGCCCCTCCAGCCATCCATCCTGGGTAGGTGTATATGCCCCTCCATCCATCCATCCTGGGTAGGTGTATATGCCCCTCCATCCATCCTGGGTAGGAGTATCTGCCCCTCCATCTTTCCTGGGTAGGTGTATATGCCCCTCCATCCATCCATCCATCCTGGGTAAATGTATATGCCCCTTCATCCATCCATCCTGGCTAGGTGTAAATGCCCATCCATCCATCCTGGGTAGGTGTAAATGCCCCTTCATCCATCCATCCCTCCTGGGTAGGTGTAAATGCCCCTACATCCATCCTGGGTAGGTGTAAATGCCCCTCCATCCATCCATCCATCCATCCTGGGTAGGTGTAAATGCCCCTCCATCCATCCATCCATCCTGGGTAGGTGTAAATGTCCCTCCATCCATCCTGGGTAGGTGTAAATGCCCCTCCATCCATCCATCCTGGGTAGGTGTAAATGCCCCTCCATCCATCCATCCATCCTGGGTAGGTGTACATGCCTCTAAATCCATCCATCCATCCATGGTAGGAGTAAATGCCCCTCCATCCAGGGAAGGTGTAAATGCTCCTCCATGCATCCATCCTGGGTAGGTGTAAATGCCCCTCCATCCATCCATCCTGGGTAGGTGTGAATGCCCCTCCATCCATCCATCCCTCCTGGGTAGGTGTACATGCCCCTCCATCCATCCATCTATCCTGGGTAGGTGTACATGCCCCTCCATGCATCCATCCATCCATGGTAGGTGTAAATGCCCCTCCATCCATCCATCCATCCTGGGAAGGTGTAAATGCCCCTCCATCCATCCATCCTGAGTAGGTGTAAATGCCCCTCCATCCATCCATCCTGGGTAGGTGTAAATGCCCCTCCATCCATCCATCCTGGGGAGGTGTAAATGCCCCTCCATCCATCCATCCTGAGTAGGTGTAAATGTCCATCCATCCATCCATCCTAGGTAGGTGTACATGCCCCTCCATCCATCCATCCATCCTGGGTAGGTGTATATGCCTCTCCATCCATCCATTCTGAGTAGGTGTATATGCCCCTCCAGCCATCCATCCTGGGTAGGTGTATATGCCCCTCCATCCATCCATCCTGGGTAGGTGTATATGCCCCTCCATCCATCCTGGGTAGGAGTATCTGCCCCTCCATCTTTCCTGGGTAGGTGTATATGCCCCTCCATCCATCCATCCATCCTGGGTAAATGTATATGCCCCTTCATCCATCCATCCTGGCTAGGTGTAAATGCCCATCCATCCATCCTGGGTAGGTGTAAATGCCCCTTCATCCATCCATCCCTCCTGGGTAGGTGTAAATGCCCCTACATCCATCCTGGGTAGGTGTAAATGCCCCTCCATCCATCCATCCATCCATCCTGGGTAGGTGTAAATGCCCCTCCATCCATCCATCCATCCTGGGTAGGTGTAAATGTCCCTCCATCCATCCATCCTGGGTAGGTGTAAATGCCCCTCCATCCATCCATCCTGGGTAGGTGTAAATGCCCCTCCATCCATCCATCCATCCTGGGTAGGTGTACATGCCTCTAAATCCATCCATCCATCCATGGTAGGAGTAAATGCCCCTCCATCCAGGGAAGGTGTAAATGCTCCTCCATGCATCCATCCTGGGTAGGTGTAAATGCCCCTCCATCCATCCATCCTGGGTAGGTGTGAATGCCCCTCCATCCATCCATCCCTCCTGGGTAGGTGTACATGCCCCTCCATCCATCCATCTATCCTGGGTAGGTGTACATGCCCCTCCATCCATCCTGGGTAGGTGTAAATGCCCCTCCATCCATCCATCCTGGGTAGGTGTACATGCCCTTCCATCCATCCATCTATCCTGGGTAGGTGTACATGCCCCTCCATGCATCCATCCATCCATGGTAGGTGTAAATGCCCCTCCATCCATCCATCAATCCTGGGTAGGTGAAAATGCCCCTCCATCCATCCATCAATCCTGGGTAGGTGTAAATGCCCCTCCATCCATCCATCCTGGGTAGGTGTAAATGCCCCTCCATCCATCCATCCTGGGTAGGTGTAAATGCTCCTCCATCCATCCATCCTGGGTAGGTGTATATGCCCCTCCATCCGTCCTGGGTAGGTGTACATGCCCCTCCATCCATCCATCCATTCTGGGTAGGTGTATATGCCTCTCCATCCATCCATTCTGAGTAGGTGTATATGCCCCTCCATCCATCCTGGGTAGGAGTATCTGCCCCTCCATCTTTCCTGGGTAGGTGTATATGCCCCTCCATCCATCCTGGGTAGGTGTAAATGCCCATCCATCCATCCTGGGTAGGTGTAAATGCCTCTCCATCCATCCTGGGTAGGTGTGAATGCCCCTCCATCCATCCATCCATACTGAGTAGGTGTATATGCCCCTCCATCCATCCATCCTGGCTATGTGTATATGCCCCTCAATCCATCCTGGTTAGATGTATATGCCTCTCCATCCATCCTTTCTGGGTAGGTGTATATGCCCCTCCATCCATCCATACTGGGTAAGTGTACATGTACCTCCATCCATCCTGGTTAGGTATATATGCCTCTCCATCCATCCCAGTCAGTACATGCCCCCCTCCATCCATCCATCCTGGTGGGTATATCCCCCCTCCATCCTGGTGGGTATATGCCCTCCTCCATCCATCCTGGTGGGTATGTGCCCCCCCTACATCCATCCTGGTGGGTATATGACCCCCCTACATCCATCCTGGTGGGTATATGACCCCCCTCCATCCATTCTGGTGGGTATATGCCCCCTCCATCCTGGTGGGTATATGCCTCCTCCTCCATCCTGGTGGGTATATGCCTCCTCCTCCATCCTGGTGGGTTTATGCCTCCTCCTCCATCCTGGTGGGTATATGCCTCCTCCTCCATCCTAGTGGGTATATGCCTCCTCCTCCATCCTGGGGGGTATATGCCTCCTCCTCCATCCTGGTGGGTTTATGCCTCCTCCTCCATCCTGGTGGGTTTATGCCTCCTCCTCCATCCTGGTGGGTTTATGCCTCCTCCTCCATCCTGGTGGGTTTATGCCTCCTCCTCCATCCTGGTGGGTTTATGCCTCCTCCTCCATCCTGGTGGGTTTATGCCTCCTCCTCCATCCTGGTGGGTTTATGCCCCCATATATTCAATGCAAAGGAAAAACAAAACAAAACAATAAGCGCTTCTACTCACCTTCCACGTTCCCATGCAGCGCTGTGTCTGTGTTGCCTGAAGATGTTGGCAGTGATAACAGCAGAGAAGCTGAGATCACCGCACGGCGCCGCCGCAGATACTCACTCGGGGCCTCCACTCCCAGGCATTTCCTCCCCGGCAGCTCCTGTCATGGCACGCTCTGACTGAGCAGTGCGTGCGACGACAGGGGGAATGTACAGCTTACACTGCAGGCTCCACAAAGATGGCTGCAATCTCCTCCCACGGCTGCGACCTGGACAGCCAAGGGGGCGTGCCCAGGTCACAGCTAGAGGCAGGAGGAGCGGCCTGTAATGTTAGAGATAGGGTCGGTGACAGACTACTGTCTCTTATGGCCAGGGCTGCCGTAAATGAGGTGTGTAAGAGCGCTTCTTACACACCCCCCAAATAAAAATGGCAGCCCCTAGTGGCCAATGTCAACATAAATACATAAAAAACTAATAAAGTGGTACATTTAATTTTGTATTAAAAATAATTGATTACATAATTATTAATACAAAACATAAAATGGTGGCCCCTTCCCTGTAAGAATAGCACACGGCTCTTTTCACGTCTGGTTATTTCTCTAACAGGTAGAATATGCTCCGTTATAGACCGGGGACAGGTTTACAGCTCTATTTTTTGTGGACGATTGATCTGTAAATCAGAACTGAGACCGGTCCGATTTCCATCCAATTTGTAGATAAAGATCATCTATTGAAGTCAATGAGTCTGTCAGAAAAATGGCCAGAACCAACCATGTTGCCTGTACTGCCTGTTTTCCAGGGTCTATAGGCCGGGCAAGCGAGGCTAGGAAACCTTTAGCTTTTTACTTTACATATAAAAAAATATGCCCCACTGAGGAGAAAAACTGACACACTGACCAAAATCAGATGAAAATTAGAAAAAAAACACTGATTAAAACCTGACATGTGAACGGGGCCTTAGGCCTTAATCAGATGTCAGTGACTTATCGTATATGCAAAAAATGTCTGAAAGTGGTCAGTTTTTATCTTCAGCGTTTCATCAGCTTTTCTTGTATGCAAAATAAATCCATAAATTCAGAAGCTTCTCCTTCCCTTTGGAAGTGCATTGAGGTGAAGGGTACATTGCTGGAAAAGGAAGAAAAAAAAAAAAACTCTTTAAATCTCTTAGTTTGCGAGTGTGAACGAGCTGCGTGTGTCTGGAGCGTAAGTGCGAACGAAAGTAAGTGTGTGACTTGTTTTTCAGTGACTTTGGATTCAGGGAGTTTGGAAGGGAGGACTTAGGACTGAATTGCTGACTGTATTTCATTCTTTCTTTACTTTACTTTTTACTTAATTAATCCACCTGACCTACTTAGCTGATTCCCCCGTCCATACTTGATACTTAATTGATCCCCCGTCCATACTTAACTGATCCCCCACCGATATCTAATTGATACACTTGCACATCCCTAATTGATCCCCATCCATACACCTATATATAAATAATTGTGTTTTGTGCTTGTATATATATACTGACTGTATCCCCATATTTAGAATGACGTCCATTTTGGCCGGAGCCGTGCAGTGTACATCTTGCGCAATGTATGCATTCCGTGAGCACCCACTCGAGGATCCATACTGCTGCGAGAGATGTGAGCATATCGTGCACTTGGAAGCTCAAATTCTGGATCTAAGTGCTCAGATAGCGGTACTGAGGAGCATCGACAACATGGAACGGAGTTTGCTGCTCACCGAGCAGACACTCAATGGGTCAATACTGGGGGTGGAGCATAGAGGGGAAGTGCAGGCTGAACAGGCAGGGAGCTGGATAACAGTTAGGAGGGATAGAGGGAAGAAGTATAGGAAGGCTGGTTCAGAACCGGCATTATTGGAGCACGACAGATCCTCTGACCGCAGGGGGAGTGTATGCTCCAGTAATGAGGGGGAGGGGGGAAGTGTAGGGCAGGCAAGACAGGTTTTGGTAGTGGGTGACTCTATTATTAGGGGGACAGACAGGGCAATCTGTCACAAAGACCGGGATCGCCGAACGGTGTGCTGCCTCCCTGGCGCTCGAGTCCGGCACATCGCGGATCGGGTTGACAGGTTACTGGGTGGGGCTGGCGAAGACCCAGCGGTCATGATCCACATCGGCACCAATGACAAAGTGAGTGGTAGATGGAGGGTCCTTAAAAATGATTTCAGGGACCTAGGTAGGAAGCTTAGGGCAAGGACCTCCAAGGTAGTTTTCTCAGAAATACTACCAATCCCGCGAGCCACACAGGAGCGCCAACGGGAAGTTAGGGAGGTGAATAAGTGGCTAAAGAGTTGGTGCAAGGCAGAAGGGTTTGGGTTCATGGAGAACTGGGCCGACTTTGCGGTCGGCTACAGGCTCTACCGTAGGGACGGGCTGCACCTCAATGGGGAGGGTGCAGCGGTGCTGGGGAAGAAGATGGCTAATAGGTTGGAGGAGTTTTTAAACTAGAGACAGGGGGGGGTGGGAACCAAGGAAATAGGTGGGATGTGAGGCAAGCAAGGGGGAAGGGGAGAAGTGAATATAATGAGGGTGGAGAGGGGGGTGGGGATAGTACAGTTAGATCGTTAGAGAAGAATAGGATGCTAAGTAACCCCAAAGTTTTATCTTGCATGCTGACCAACGCAAGAAGCCTGACCAATAAGGCGGATGAGCTGCAGGCGCTTATATCGGAGGAGAGGTATGACATCGTAGGTATAAGAGACTTGGCTAGACGATAGCTACGACTGGGTGGTAAATTTATTAGCTTATAGTTTATTTAGAAGGGACCGGAAACAGGGGAAAGGCGGAGGAGTCTGCTTATATGTAAAGTCATGTCTAAAACCCAGACTAAGGGAAGATATAGGAGAGGGAGAAGAGGGGGTCGAGTCCATGTGGGTAGAGATAGAGGGAACTAAAAATAATAATAAAATATTACTGGGGGTCTGCTATAAGCCACCAAATATAACAGAGGAAAATGAGAATCTGCTATTAGGACAAATAGACAAAGTAGCAAAACATAATGAAGTGATTGTAATGGGGGAATTCAACTACCCGGATATTGACTGGGAAACAGAAACCTGTAGATCTCAGAAAGGAAAAAGGTTCTTGACAAATATTAAGGATAATTATCTCTCCCAACTAGTGCAGGAACCAACGAGAGGGAAGGCCATGTTGGACTTAATATTGACTAATAGGCCTGATAGAATAACTGAGGTACAGATAGGGGGGCACCTAGGTAATAGCGACCATAATATTATCGACTTCAAAATGCCCTTCAGTAGGGTTATCAATAAGGGAACAACAAAAACATTTAACTTTAGGAGGGCGAAGTTTGATCAGCTGAAAGAAAGCCTTCAACTTATTGACTGGGACAAAGTTCTTAATCAAAGGAATACGAATAGTAAATGGGAAACCTTCAAAAGAATTCTGAATACTCAGTGCGAGAGGTATATACCGTATGGGAATAAAAGGGCCAGAAATAAGAGGAAACCAATATGGTTGAACAAGAACGTAAAAGGGGCGTTAAATAGCAAAAAAGAGGCATTCAAGAGATTAAAACAGGAAAACAGTAAGGAGGCACTAATGTGTTACAAGGAAAAAACGAGAACCTGTAAAAAACAAATAAAAATAGCGAAGGAGGAAACAGAGAGACGTATTGCTAGGGAAAGTAGATCAAATCCCAAACTGTTCTTTACGTATATAAATAGTAAAAGGATTAAATCGAATAATATTGGACCGATAAAAAGTGATGAAGGCAAAATCATAGAGAAAGATGAGGATAAAGCTAATCTATTAAATAAATTTTTTTCGACAACTTTCACAAAGGAAATCGAACTAACAGGAGAAATGAGAAGTGACAAACTTAATCCTCCACTAAGTATGACAAATCTAACCCAAGCTGGGGTACAGAAACACCTCAGTAACATTAAAATAAACAAATCACCAGAACCTGATGGCATACACCCACGGGTACTAAGGGAACTAAGTAATGTGATAGACAGACCGTTATATCTTATCTTTAAGGACTCTGTTGAGACTGGGTCTGTGCCACTTGATTGGCGACAGGCGAATGTAGTGCCAATATTCAAAAAGGGAGCAAAAAGTGACGCCGGAAACTATCGGCCGGTGAGTCTGACGTCCGTTGTGGGCAAAATTTTTGAAAGCTTCATTAAAGAGGCAATTACGGAGCATCTTGATGCTAATAATCTATTAACCCCGAACCAACATGGATTCATGAGGAATCGCTCCTGCCAAACAAACCTGATTGACTTCTACGAGGAGGTTAGCTCTCGAGTAGATCAGGGGGAACCAGTGGATGTCGTGTATCTCGACTTCTCAAAAGCGTTCGATAGCGTGCCACATAATAGGTTGGTATACAAAATGAGAATGATGGGGCTGGGGGAAAATGTCTGCAAGTAGGTAGCTAACTGGCTAAAGGATAGAAGGCAGAGGGTGGTTATAAATGGAATATACTCAGATTGGGTAAGCGTCACTAGTGGGGTACCACAGGGGTCTGTACTAGGCCCAATGTTATTTAATATCTTTATTAACGACATAGTCAACGGGATAAATAGTAAAATATCAATATTTGCAGATGACACAAAGTTATGTAAAACAATTAATACAAAAGAGGACAGTGCAGACCTACAGAGGGATTTGGATAAGCTGGGTAGGTGGAGCATTAAATGGCAAATGAGGTTTAACGAGGAGAAATGTAAGGTCATACATATGGGAAGGAAAAATGGAAGTTACCAGTACTCACTGAATGGGAAATCATTGGGGAATTCAGAGATGGAGAAGGACTTGGGCATCTTGATTGATAGCAAACTAAATTGGAGTGCCCAAAGTCAGGCCGCTGCTGTAAGGGCAAACAGGGTAATGGGATGTATCAGAAGAGGTATAGCTGCAAAGGATGAGAACATTGTTCTTCCACTGTACAAAGCTCTGGTCAGACCACACTTGGAATACTGTGCTCAGTTATGGGCCCCAATATATAGAAAGGATATAAATGAGCTTGAAAAGGTACAAAGGAGGGCAACAAAATTAATAAAGGGAATGGAGGGACTGCAATACCCAGAGAGGTTGGCAAAACTAGAACTATTCAGCCTGGAAAAGAGAAGGTTGAGGGGGGACATAATAAATGTGTACAAATATGTTAGGGGACAGTATAGAGACCTTGCCCGGGATTTGTTCAAAAGGAGGGATATTACGGTAACAAGAGGGCATTCACTAAGACTGGAAGAGAAAAGGTTTCAGCACCAGCATAGGAAGGGGTTCTTTACGGTAAGAGCAGTGAGAATATGGAATTCACTGAGTGAGGAGACGGTAATGTCGGATTCACTACACCAGTTCAAGCGGGGACTGGATGCATTTCTAGATACCAGGCAGATTTCAGCATATACTTAAAAATAAAATAAAATAGTAGGTTGATACAGGGATTTATTCTGACTGCTGGTTTCAGAGTCGGGAGGGAATTTTTCCTCAGGTGAAGATTGGCCAAATCATTTGGGGTTTTTGCCCTCCTCTGGATCAACTTTACCAATTACAGAACTAACAGGTCGAACTTGATGGACGCAAGTCTTTATTCGGCTTTACAAACTATGTTACTATGGTAACAGTGTTATCACAGACAGCACATGGATGGCAATGCCAGCTGTCAGCGATGTCATGGACCCATAGATCTGACTGGAGAATTTTCATCAACCACTAGGATAAAAAAACGGACACTACGCGGTTTTCAACAAAAAAAAATGACATGTGGACGACTCCACAGATTATATTGTGTATGTGATCTATCCGTAACAAATATGGAGAGGACACAAACATGAAAAACAGACGTCTGAATGAGGCCAAAGATATATGTTTCCATCCTGATAAGGGAGCGAGAAATATCTATTTCAGATTTGCCAATGAGTCCATGGCAGAAAATTCCAGTTAACCCCTTTATCACCTCAGGTTTTTGCGCTTTCATTTTTTGCTCCCCTTCTTCCCAGAGCCATAACTTTTTTATTTCTCCGTCAATATGGCCATGTGAGGGCTTGTTTTATTGTGGGATGAGTTATTCTTTTGAACACCACCATTGATTTTACCATATTGTGTACTGGAAAATGGGAAAAATATCCAAGTGCAGTGAAATGGCAAAAAAAGTGCAATTCCACAAAAGGTTTTTTTTTACCATGTTCACTAAATGCTAACACTGACCGGCCATTATGATTCTCCAGGTCATTACGAGTTCGTAGTTACCAAACATGTGGAGCTTCTATTTTATTTAAGTGGTGAAATCAAAATTCAAAGCTTGTTAAAAATAATAATCATTTTTCCGAGACCCGTAGCGTCTCCATTTTTGGTGATCTAGAGCCGGGTCAGGGGTTATTTTTTGCGCACTGAGCTGACATTTTTATTGATACCGTTTTGGTGTAGATATGATGTTATCATCGCCTGTTATTACATTTTAATGCAATGTTGCGGCGACCAAAACAACTTAATTTTGGAGTTTTGTTTTTTTTCTCGTTATACAGTTTACTGATGGAAGTCATTCTTTTTATATATTGATAGATCGGCGATTCTAAATGCGGCGATACCAAACGTGTATTTTTGATTGTTTTATTTTGAATGGGGCAAAAGGGGGGTGATTTGAACTTTTAAATATTTTTTTTTACTTTTTACATGCTTCAATAGTCTCCTTAGCAGACTAGAAGCTGTGATCTTCCGATCGCTTGTGTTACACAAATGGCCGCCTGAGGCAGCAGATGCACAATTGAGACCTCAGTAGCCGAGATCTCAGGAGACATTTACTTGGTTTGGCTTTCTACTTCTTTATCTAACTGTATTGCCCTCTATATCATCCATTCTGTATGGACTGCTCTGTACTCATATTGGACATTTATGCATTTAGTAGGGCTTAAGGGGATTATTGTGCTTGTTACCCATCAAATCTGTAGATGCGCTCACTAATTAGACTTTGTTTAGGGCAATTTTAAAGTATAATATTGATAACGGTCCTGCACAGTGACAAGATTATGTTACAGGATTCTGGACAAATGTACAATGCCAGTCATTCAAGGGTTAATTCTTTGGAACACAGAGAGACTTTCTAGCCAGTGAAATACCAGTAATAAACACCTGTGGTAACTACGGCAACTGTGCTGATGTCATAAACACATACATCTATGATATAGAAGATGATTCCGGAAGCACAGGTCATTCAGCCGTATGAAGCGCCGTACTTGATGTGTCTGGAGACCTGGAGCTTCATCACTCCACAACCTGTAAGGGAGGAAGGGGATACGGCCTAGCCAGCCAGATCAGCCATACCGCCTAGCCAGCCAGATCAGCCATATCGCCTAGCCAGCCAGATCAGCCATACCGCCTAGCCAGCCAGATCAGCCAAACCGCCTAGCCAGCCAGATCAGCCAATCCGCCTAGCCAGCCAGATCAGCCATATCGCCTAGCTAGCCAGATCAGCCATACCGCCTAGCCAGCCAGATCAAACTAACCCTAGCGATCAATGGGGTGACAGATGTTGCAGCCAGATCTCCCTCACGTCCGGTACTAGTTGCCTTCACCTTTATGTGTACGGCCTGGAGATGTTGCATTAGACTTCTCCATATGGTGCTCGCACAGGGCACCTACTTTGACCTTCTCCATTACTGTCTGTTTTCTGATGATGTAATGTGTAACTTGTGTGACTATGTGATTTCACTGCTATCATATCTATAGTGGATGTATATCATGTCTCACTGTAAATATGATACAATGTACAAATTCTAGTACAATTTGCTGTTACTTGTTGGCACTATCCTTCTAAGCCCGAGGGATGGGCAAGTCCTCCAGCCATGGTTCCCTAGAGGTTTCCTCCACAGGGGGTTTTCCTCTCCTGAGTGCTGACGGATGATTCTTCGTGAGTCGGAGGTTTGCCATTTTCAGTGTCTTTTTCATAGCAATTGGCTGATTCTAAATTTCAGACACTGAATGAAATAATATGATTTGTAATAAAATTTGGTCTATTTAACATTCACTAAAAGTGTTTTGTGCATTTCTTTCACAATCTTGGGTTGGTGGGATTTTCTTGGGAATCAGGATCTAGCATCTATGATCAAGCCATGAAGCCGGATATGGAGTCAGAGCATTGTTAACCCTGTGCTTGAAGACAGAATGCAGCAGAAATGACAAAGTGTTACTTCACAAGTAGCACAAGTTCACAATCTTCCTTGCATTCAGATAATGGAGGTGGCTGCTGCAGAAAAACATACCCACAGCATGATACTACAACCACCATGTTTCACTGTGGGGATGGTGTTCTTGGGGTGATGAGCTGTTGGTTTGGTGCCAGACACAGCATTTACCTTGGTGGCCAAAAAGTTCAATTTTGGTCTCATCTGACCACAGCACATTCCTCCATATATTTTGGGAGTCTCCCACATGTTTTTTGGCAAACTCAAATCGAGACTTACAATTTTTAAGTAAAAGCTTTTTTCTGCCCACTGAACGAGACAACTGTAGACTGGACAAGGGGATCAGAGGATGCCCGCAAGCTCGGACACTGAGTTTTCAGCTCCTGCAGTGTCAGTGTGTGCAGGGCTGAGGATTCAATATAGGCAGTGCTGTCAATCATTGTAAGGGGCAGAGGATGGTAATTAAGCGTGGGGTGTAAATGCTGTTTTTGCATAAAAATATAATCTGTACCTAAAGTATAATTTTTTTTATAGGGGCCAAGATTCCTATACAAATCCATAAATGATTTGAGTATTGGGGGTGACAGACTCCCTTTAAGAAACTGAGACCACCCCATTAACTGGTTGTAGAAAAAACATGAAAAGTGTGAATTAACCAGACAGGTAAATTACAAAAAAGGAGATAAACACGAATGGAAATTCTCTGAAAATGTGATCAGTTTATTTTTATTAAGCATAAAACACGTTTTCCTGGAATATCCCTGTGTTTCCAAATAAATACCAGTAACGCAGTGAAGGATGGACATGGTGGAACAGGTTTCTATTAAAGTGCTTGAGCATATATTATGAATGCACCAAAATTCTGTAGTATAATAAAGCCTGCATCTTGGAGGGTTTCGTCCATATCTGGAGTAATATTAATAAAAATGTGGAGTTGGTGCATCCCTAGTATACTGCTATATCGCTAGTAACACAATGGGACACACACAAAGCACTGTGTGCTGCCACCTAGACAGGGTAGCTGCTCAGCAGTGAGGGGTGCGGATTCGGCACAGATTGTCTATGATGACAGATATGTTGAGTTGTCCTCCACATTTATCTGATAGAAACTAAAGGGCTCCACAGCAAACAATCTTAGCATATCCAGTTCTAGGGGATGCATGCAGCCGCTGACCACCAGGGAATGAAGAGGACCTCCAAAGTCAACAGTGCTGAGATGCTGCAGAGTGCCCGCCGCTATATGTTGGCCAGATGCCCCCCACTCGGCCCAGTCCCATGCAGATTGTGTTCTCAGGTAGAGCTGAGGATCGCAACAGAAACATTTATATCTCAATGATATCGCAATACGGTCTTCTATTTAAAAACATTATAAGAAAACTCACATGCAAAAATACTTATATATATATATATATACCTTTAGGCACAATGGATATTGATGCAAATCAAGGTATTTATTCAGACAATAAATTGTTCATGATACAGATGTATGACCAACACTTCGGCCTCAGCGTTTATCAAGGTTTATCTAAAACAATACAAAAATGGGAAGAACTGTATAAAAAACGAAAATCCATCGTCTCATGATAAATCAAATTACAATCATATCTGAGAAAAAGAGCGGGGGTAACAAATAAGCCGACACTCAGCACATGAAAATATCTCATATAAATGAATACAAAGCGGTGCTTCATTCCAGAGTTAACCACTAAAGAGGAAAAATAAAAAATATACACGATTTAGTTATGGATTGTAACAAATATATGCTTCAAGTGTAAAACAGCCTCCTTCAAAAGAGTAAAAAGGGGGGGACATACTATGAGGTCAGACGTATCACAGGTATCAAAAGAGCCAAAGCGTAATGACACCATATACGCCCTACAGTATATGCCCCTCATCCTTCTATATGCCCCATCCTGGTATATTGAATATGGTCCCCATCCTGGGTAGGTGTATATGCCCCTCCATCCATCCTGGGTAGGTGTATATGCCCCTCCATCCGTCCATCCTGGGTAGGTGAATATGCCTCTCCATCCATCAATCCTGGGTAGGTGTATATGCCCCTCCATCCATCAATCCATCCTGGGTAGGTGTTTCGGCCCATCCATCCATCATGGGTAGGTGTAGATGACCCTCCATCCATCCATTCTGGGTAGGCGTAGATGACCCTCCATCCATCCATCCTGGGTAGTCTATTCTAGTATGTGTTTATGCCCCTCCATCCATCCATACTGGGTAGGCGTAGATGGCCCTCCATCCATCCATTCTGGGTAGGCGTAGATGACCCTCCATCCATCCATGCTGGGTAGTCTATTCTAGTATGTGTTTATGCCCCTCCATCCATCCTGGGTAGCAGTATATGTCCCTTCCTCCATCCATGCTGGGTAGGAGTATATGCCCCTCCATCCATCCTTGGTAGGAGAATATGCCCCTCCATCCATCCATTCTGGGTAGGTGTATATGCCCCTCCATCCATCCATCCTGGGTAGGTGTATATGCCCCTCCATCCATCCATCCTGGGTAGGTGTATATGCGCCTCCATCCATCCATCCTGGGTAGGTGTATATGCGCCTCCATCCATCCATCCTGGGTAGGTGTATATGCGCCTCCATCCATCCATCCTGGGTAGGTGTATATGCGCCTCCATCCATCCATCCTGGGTAGGTGTATATGCGCCTCCATCCATCCATCCTGGGTAGGTGTATATGCGCCTCCATCCATCCATCCTGGGTAGGTGTATATGCGCCTCCATCCATCCATCCTGGGTAGGTGTATATGCGCCTCCATCCATCCATCCTGGGTAGGTGTATATGCGCCTCCATCCATCCATCCTGGGTAGGTGTATATGCCCCTCCATCCATCCATCCTGGGTAGGTGAATATGCCTCTCCATCCATCAATCCTGGGTAGGTGTATATGCCCCTCCATCCATCCATCCTGGGTAGGTGTATATACCCTTCCATCCTTCCTCAGTAGGTGTAAATGCCCCTCCATCCATCCATCCTGGGTAGCAGTATATGTCCCTCCCTCCATCTATCCATCCTGGGTAGGTGTATATGCCCCTCCATCCATCCATCCTGGGTAGGTAAATATGCCTCTCCATCCATCAATCCTGGGTAGGTGTATATGCCTCTCCATCCATCAATTCTGGGTAGTTGTAGATGCCCCTCCATCCATCAATCCATCCTGGGTAGGTGTATTTGCCCGTCCATCCATCCTGAGTAGGTGTATATGGCCCTCCATCCATCCATCCTGGGTAGCAGTATATGTCCCTTCCTCCATCCATCCTGGGTAGGTGTATATGCCCCTCCATCCATCCTGGGTAGGTGTATATGCCTCTCCATCCATCCATCCTGGGTAGGTGTATATGCCTCTCCATCCATCCATCCTGGGTAGGTGTATATGCCTCTCCATCCATCCATCCTGGGTAGGTGTATATGCCTCTCCATCCATCCATCCTGGGTAGGTGTATATGCCTCTCCATCCATCAATTCTGGGTAGTTGTAGATGCCCCTCCATCCATCAATCAATCCTGGGTAGGTGTATATGCCCCTCCATCCATCCATTCTGGGTAGGCGTAGATGACCTTCCATCCATCCATTCTGGGTAGGCGTAGATGACCCTCCATCCATCCATCCTGAGTAGTCTATTCTAGTATGTGTTTATGCCCCTCCATCCATCCATTCTGGGTAGGCGTAGATGACCTTCCATCCATCCATCATGGGTAGGTGTAGATGACCCTCCATCCATCCATGCTGGGTAGGAGCATATGCCCCTCCATGCATCCTTGTTAGGAGAATATGCCCCTCCATCCATCCATCCTGGGTAGGTGTATATACCCCTCCATCTATCCATCCTGGGTAGGTGTATATGCCCCTCCATCCATCCATCCTGGGTAGGTGTATATGCGCCTCCATCCATCCATCCTGGGTAGGTGTATATGCGCCTCCATCCATCCATCCTGGGTAGGTGTATATGCGCCTCCATCCATCCATCCTGGGTAGGTGTATATGCCCCTCCATCCATCCATCCTGGGTAGGTGTATATGCCCCTCCATCCATCCATCCTGGGTAGGTGTATATGCCCCTCCATCCATCCATCCTGGGTAGGTGTAGCTACCCCTCCATTCATCCATTCTGGGTAGGTGTAGATGTCCCTCCATCGATCAATCCATCCTTGGTAGGTGTAGTTGCCACTCCATCCATCCATAGTGGGTGTGGATACCCCTCCATCCATTCTAGGTAGGTGTATATCCCCCTCCATCCATCCATCATGGGCAGGTGTATATGCCCCTCCATCCATCCATCCTGGGTAGGTGTATATACCCTTCCATCCATCCATCCTGGGTAGGTGTATATCCCCCTCCATCCATCCATCCAGTGTAGGTGTATATCCCCCTCCATCCATCCATCCTGGGTAGGTGTATATGCCCCTCCATCCATCCATCTTGGGTAGGTGTATATGCCCCTCCATCCATCCATCTTGGGTAGGTGTATATGCCCCTCCATCTATCCATCCATCATGGGTAGGTGTATATGCCCCTCCATCTATCCATCCATCATGGGTAGGTGTATATGCCCCTTCATCCATCCATCCTGGGTAGTCTATTCTGGTAGCTGTATATGCCCCTCCATACATCCATCCATCCACCCTGGGTAGGTGTAGATGCCCCTCCATCCATCCATCCTGCGTAGGTGTATATGCCCCTCCAACCATCCATCCTGGGTAGGTGTATATGCCCCTCCAACCATCCATCCTGGGTAGGTGTATATGCCCCTCCAACCATCCATCCTGGGTAGGTGTATATGCATCTCCATCCATCCATCCTGGGTAGGTGTATATGCCCCTCCATCCATCCATCCTGGGTAGGTGTAGATGCCCCTCCATCCATAAATCCATCCTGGGTAGGTGTATATGCCCCTCCATCCATAAATCCATCCTGGGTAGGTGTATATGCCCCTCCATCCATCCTGGGTAGGTGTATATGCCCCTCCATCCATCCTGGGTAGGTGTATATGCCCCTCCATCCATCCTGGGTAGGTGTATATGCCCCTCCATCCATCCTAGGTAGGTGTATATGCCCCTCCATCCATCCTGGGTAGGTGTATATGCCCCTCCATCCATCCTGGGTAGGTGTATATGCCCCTCCATCCATCCTGGGTAGATGTATATGCCCCTCCATCCATCCTGGGTAGGTGTATATGCCCCTCCCTCCATCCTGGGTAAGTATATATGCTCCATCATCTATCCATCCTCGTTAGGTGTAGATGCCCCTCCATCCATCCTGGGTAGGTGTATATGCCCCTCCATCCATCCTGGGTAGGTGTATATGCCCCTCCATCCATCCTGGGTAGATGTATATGCCCCTCCATCCATCCTGGGTAGATGTATATGCCCCTCCATCCATCCTGGGTAGGAGTATATGCCCCTCCTTCCATCCTTGGTAGGAGAATATGCCCCTCCATCCATCCATCCTGGGTAGGTGTATATGCCCCTCCATCCATCCATCCTGGGGAGGTGTATATGCCCCTCCATCCATCCATCCTGGGAAGGTGTATATGCCCCTCCATCCATCCATCCTGGGTAGGTGTATATGCCCCTCCATCCATCCATCCTGGGAAGGTGTATATGCCCTTCCATCCACCTATCCTGGGTAGGTGTATATGCCCCTCCATCCATCCATCCTGGGAAGGTGTATATGCCCTTCCATCCATCTATCTTGGGTAGGTGTATATGCCCCTCCATCCATCTATCCTGGGTAGGTGTATATGCCCCTCCATCCATCCATCCTGGGTAGGTGTATATGCCCCCTCCCTCTACTCCCTCTATTCTGGTGAGTATATGCCACCTCTCCATCCTGGTGGGTATATGCCACCTCTCCATCCATCCTGGTGGGTATATGCCTCCCTCCATCCATCCTGGTGGGTATATGCCCCCCCTCCATCCATCCTGGTGGGTGGGTATATGCCCCCCCTCCATCCATCCTGGTGGGTATATGCCCCCTCCATCCATCCTGATGGGTATATGCCCCCCTCCATCCATCCTGATGGGTATATGCCCCCCTCCATCCTTGTCGGCATAAGCCCCACCTTCATCCTTGTGGATATATGCCCCCCCTCCATCCATCCTGGTGGATATATGCCCCCTTCATCCATCCTGGTGGGTAAATGCCCCCCTTCATTGGTGGGTATATGCACACTCCCTACATCCTGGTTGGTATATGCCCCTTCCATCCATCCTGGTGGATATATGCCCCCCCCCCCCTCCACCCTGGTGGGTATATGCCTCCAACTACACCCTTGTGTGTATATGCCCCCATATATTCAATGCAAAGGAAAAAAACCAAACAAAACAATAAGCGCTTCTACTCACCTTCCACGTTCCCATGCAGCGCTGTGTCTGTGTTGCCTGAAGATGTCGGCAGTGATAACAGCAGAGAAGCTGAGATCACCGCACGGCGCCGCCGCAGATACTCACTCGGGACGTCCACTCCCAGGCATTTCCTCCCCGGCAGCTCCTGTCATGGCACGCTCTGACTGAGCAATGCGTGCGATGACAGGGGGAATGTACAGCTTACACTGCAGGCTCCACAAAGATGGCTGCAATCTCCTCCCACGGCTGCGACCTGAACAGCCAAGGGGGCGTGCCCAGGTCACAGCTAGAGGCAGGAGGAGCGGCCTGTAATGTTAGAGATAGAGTCGGTGACAGACTACTGTCTCTTATGGCCAGGGCTGCTGTAAATGAGGCGTGTAAGAGCGCTTCTTACACACCCCCCAAATAAAAATGGCAGCCCCCAGTGGCCAATGTAAAAATAAATACATAAAAAACTAATAAAGTGGGATATTTAATTTTGTATTAAAAATAATTGATTACATAATTATTAATACAAAACATAAAATGGTGGCCCCTTCCCTGTAAGAATAGCACACGGCTCTTTTCACGTCTGGTTATTTCTCTAACAGGTAGAATATGCTCCGTTATAGACCGGGGACAGGTTTACAGCTCTATTTATTGTGGACGATTGATCTGTAAATCAGAACTGAGACCGGTCCGATTTCCATCCGATTTGTAGGTAAAGATCATCTATTGAAGTCAATGAGTCTGTCAGAAAAATGGCCAGAACCAACCATGTTGCCTGTACTGCTTGTTTTCCAGTGTCTATAGGCCGGGCAAGCGAGGCTAGGAAACCTTTAGCTTTTTACTTTACATATAAAAAAATATGCCCCACTGAGGAGAGAAACTGCCACACTGACCAAAATCAGATGAAAATGAGAAAAAAACACTGATTAAAACCTGACATGTGAACGGGGCCTTAGGCCTTAATCAGATGTCAGCAGGGTCGGACTGGGGCGTCTGGGGCCACAGGGGACAGTGACTCTAGGGGCCACCTACAGCAATATGCAGATCTCTTTTCTCTGCTCTCCCTGTTATAGTGGAGCAGTGACCGGCGGCTCCTCACATCTACTGTGCACAGACTAGAACAGGGACGGACAATTTCTGGAGTTTGCATGAAAGAGCTTCTGTGGTTAAAACAAGTGATCACAGATTCATGGGCTACACAGGATAGGTGATCACTTATTGATTGGAAGAATGGGGAAGTTTCATCCCTGACAGGACACTTATCCCCATTTTACAATGCAGCGACAGGTGGGACGTCTGACCACAGCCTCATTCGTTCTCTTGGGGGCTTCCAAAAAAGAGCAGCGCTCGCAGCCTCTGAGGGAATGAATGGATCAGTGGTCGAGTCGCACATGAGCTCCAGTCTAATGGGGAGAAAAGCTCCACATTCTGCCGATCGCTGCAGGTCCCAGTAGTCAGACCCCACCAATCAATAAGTTATCACTGATCCTGTGGAGAGGTGATTACTTGTTCTCACCGGAGAACCCCTGTAAGTGCATCTCTGACGCTCTGCTCCAAGTATTCCATCTCTAAGGCCACAGCCCCACTATCAGTATTCAGTCAGGATTATTCTCAGGAGTGGGAGCCAAAACCAGGTGAGGAACAATGAGAGAAAAGGGAGAAGAGAAACAAGTCACCAATTCTGGATTTATCACCCACTCCTGCTTTTGCCTCTCACTACTGAGAAAAAATACTGACCAAATGCTGATAGTGAAGCCGTGGCCTCATGGAAAAAAATCTTTTCCTAGTTAATCTCAGCAAGAACAAATAACCGCCATACACAACATAATCCACTATAACAACACCAATAATACCACATACAAAAGGGACAAATATCACCACACCATGACCAGACCACATATTACCACCACATAGTGACCAAATAATACAATACTGATCAGGAATACAAACCACAATACTAACAACACTGTCACTATACATATTACATATGAGCTCTGTATATAGTGTCAGTGTACAGGTAATACAGTGATCCCCAGTGACATTATAAACAGGATCTCTGTATATAGTGTCAGTGTACAGGTAATACAGTGATCACCGGTGACATTATACACAGGAGCTCTGTATATAGTGTACAGGTAATACAGTTATCACGAGTGACATTATACACAGGAGCTCTGTATATAGTGTATAGGTAATACACTGGTCACGAGTGACATACACAGGAGCTCTGTATATACTATATAGTGTAAGTGTACAGTAATACACTGACTCACCAGTGATGTCTCTAGGTGAAGTTCTTCATCTTCGCTTTTCTTCATCTGGCACAGTCCGCCATCACTTCTTCCAGCCAGGAATCATCTCTGCAGAAAATAACACACAGTTATCAATAACTGATCTCTTTTAGAGCACATTCCCACTTTTCCCCAGGCTTCTACACTACACCAGTTGAAGAAATAAAGCGACATAGTGGCGCCCTGCACAGTAACAGGACCCCCCTTTTGTCCCCTCTTATGGAAAACAGTTTCCTAAAAAGTAAATTATATTACAGAAGTAATAATGTCCCTAATTGGACTCTAAAGTAATAATGTTCCCCACTCGCCATCATAAACAAATAAAGTTCCTCAATCTGGCCCCTAAACAGTAATAAAGTCCCTTGTCCAGCGTGGCCACCCATCTATCCAACCTGACCCCCCCCCCCCCCACCATATATCCATTCTGGTCTCCATGTGTCCAGCCTGCCCCTCCCATATATCCATCCGGGCCTCCATGTGTCCAGCCCGCCCCCCTCATATATGCATCCCACCCCACCCCATATATCTATCCAGGTCCCCATGTGTCCATCCAGGTCTCCAACTTGGCCACCTTCACCTCCAAATATCCGATAATGCGTCCATCCAGCCCCCCGCCTTCAGCCCCATGCCTCAATCCATGTCTCCCCATGTATCCAGCCAGCCCCCCCTTCAGCCCCCTGCCTCCATCCATATGTCCCCCCATGCGTCCACCCAGCCCCCCCTTCAGCCCCATGCCTCCATCCATATGTCCCCCCATGCGTCCATCCAGCCCCCCCTTCAGCCCCATGTCCCCATGGGTCCACCCAGCCCCCCCCTTCAGCCCCATGTCCCCATGGGTCCATCCAGCCCCCCCTTCCGCCCCATGTCCCCCTCCATGTCCCCCTCCATGTCCCCATGGGTCCAGCCAGCCTCCCCTTCCGCCCCATGTCCCCATCCATGTCCCCATGGGTCCAGCCAGCCCCCCTTCAGCCCCATGTCCCCCTCCATGTCCCCATGGGTCCAGCCAGCCCCCCCTTCAGCCCCATGGGTCCAGCCAGCCCCCCCTTCAGACCCATGTCCCCCTCCATGTCCCCATGGGTCCAGCCAGCCCCCCCTTCAGCCCCATGGGTCCAGCCAGCCCCCCCTTCAGACCCATGTCCCCCTCCAAGTCCCCCCCTTCAGCCCCATGTATCCCTCCTTGTACCCATGGGTCCAGTCAGCCCCCGCTTTAGCCCCATGTCCCCCTCCATGTCCCCCCCTTCAGCCCCATGTATCCCTCCTTGTCCCCATGGGTCCAGTCAGCCCCCGCTTTAGCCCCATGTCCCCCTCCATGTCCCCATGGGTCCAGCCAGCCCCCCCCCTTCAGCTCCATGTCCCCCTTCATGTCCCCAGCCAGCCCCCCCTTCAGCCCCATGTCCCCCTCCATGTCCTCAGCCAGCCCCCCCTTCAGCCCCATGTCCCCCTCCATGTCCCCAGCCAGCCCCCCCCTTCAGCCCCATGTCCCCCTCCATGTCCCCAGCCAGCCCCCCCCTTCAGCCCCATGTCCCCCTCCATGTCCCCAGCCAGCCCCCCCCTTCAGCCCCATGTCCCCCTCCATGTCCCCAGCCAGCCCCCTCTTCAACCCCATGTCCCCCTCCATGTCCCCATGGGTCCAGCCAGCCCCCCCTTCCGCCCCATGTCCCCCTCCATGTCCCCCTCGGTCCAGCCAGCCCCCCCTTCAGCCCCATATCCCCCTCCATGTCCCCATGGGTCCATCCAGCCCCCCCTTCAGCCCCATATCCCCCTCCATGTCCCCATGGGTCCATCCAGCCCCCCCTTCAGCCCCATGTCCCTATGGGTCCAGCCAGCCCCATGTCCCCCTCCATGTCCCCATGGGTCCAGCCAGCCCCCCCTTCAGCCCCATGTCCCCCTCCATGTCCCCATGGGTCCAGCCAGCCCCCCCTTCAGCCCCATGTCCCCCTCCATGTCCCCATTGGTCCAGCCAGCCCCCCCTTCAGCCCCATGTCCCCCTCCATGTCCCCATGGGTCCAGCCAGCCCCCCCTTCAGCCCCATGTCCCCCTCCATGTCCCCATGGGTCCAGCCAGCCCCCCCTTCAGCCCCATGTCCCCCTCCATGTCCCCATGGGTCCAGCCAGCCCCCCCTTCAGCCCCATGTCCCCCTCCATGTCCCCATGGGTCCAGCCAGCCCCCCCTTCAGCCCCATGTCCCCCTCCATGTCCCCATGGGTCCAGCCAGCCCCCCCTTCAGCCCCATGTCCCCCTCCATGTCCCCATGGGTCCAGCCAGCCCCCCCTTCAGCCCCATGTCCCCCTCCATGTCCCCATGGGTCCAGCCAGCCCCCCCTTCAGCCCCATGTCCCCCTCCATGTCCCCCCCTTCAGCCCCATGTATCCCTCCTTGTCCCCATGGGTCCAGTCAGCCCCCGCTTTAGCCCCATGTCCCCCTCCATGTCCCCATGGGTCCATCCAGCCCCCCACTTCAGCTCCATGTCCCCCTTCATGTCCCCAGCCAGCCCCCCCTTCAGCCCCATGTCCCCCTCCATGTCCCCAGCCAGCCCCCCCTTCAGCCCCATGTCCCCCTCCATGTCCCCAGCCAGCCCCCCCTTCAGCCCCATGTCCCCCTCCATGTCCCCAGCCAGCCCCCCCCTTCAGCCCCATGTCCCCCTCCATGTCCCCAGCCAGCCCCCCCCTTCAGCCCCATGTCCCCCTCCATGTCCCCAGCCAGCCCCCCCCTTCAGCCCCATGTCTCCCTCCATGTCCCCAGCCAGCCCCCCCCTTCAGCCCCATGTCTCCCTCCATGTCCCCAGCCAGCCCCCCCCTTCAGCCCCATGTCCCCCTCCATGTCCCCAGCCAGCCCCCTCTTCAACCCCATGTCCCCCTCCATGTCCCCATGGGTCCAGCCAGCCCCCCCTTCCGCCCCATGTCCCCCTCCATGTCCCCCTCGGTTCAGCCAGCTCCCCCTTCAGCCCCATATCCCACTCCATGTCCCCATGGGTCCATCCAGCCCCCCCTTCAGCCCCATGTCCCTATGGGTCCAGCCAGCCCCCTCTCCAGCCCCATGTCCCCCTCCATGTCCCCAGCCAGCCCCCCCTTCAGCCCCATGTCCCCCTCCATGTCCCCATGAGTCCATCCAGCCCCCCCTTCAGCCCCATGTCCCCCTCCATGTTCTCATGGGTCCAGCCAGTCCCCCCTTCAGCCCCATGTCCCCCTCCATGTCCCCATGGGTCCATCCAGCCCCCCCTTCAGCCCCATGTCCCCCTCCATGTCCCCATGGGTCCATCCAGCCCCATGTCCCCATCCATGTCCCCATTGGTCCAGCCAGCCCCTCCTTCAGCCCCATATCCCCCTCCATGTCACCAGCCAGCCCCCCCTTCAGCCCCATGTCCCCATCCATGTCCCCATGGGTCCATCCAGCCCCCCCTTCAGCCCCATGTCCCCATCCATGTCCCCATGGGTCCAGCCAGCCCCCCCTTCAGCCCCATGTCCCCATCCATGTCCCCATGGGTCCAGCCAGCCCCCCCTTCAGCCCCATGTCTCCATCCATGTCCCCATGGGTCCAGCCAGCCCCCCCTTCAGCTTCATGTCCCCATCCATGTCCCCATGGGTCTAGCCAACCCCCCCTTCAGCCCCATGTCCCCATCCATGTCCCCATGGGTCCAGCCAGCCCCCCCTTCAGCCCCATGTCTCCATCCATGTCCCAATGGGTCCATCCAGCCCCCCCTTCAGCACCATGTCTCCATCCATGTCACCATGGGTCCAGCCAGGCCCCCCTTCAGCCCCATGTCCCCATCCATGTTCCCATGGGTCCAGCCAGCCCCCCCCTTCAGCCCCATGTCCCCATTCATGTCACCATGGGTCCAGCCAGCCCCCCCCTTCAGCACCATGTCTCCATCCATGTCACCATGGGTCCAGCCAGGCCCCCCTTCAGTCCCATGTCCCCATCCATGTTCCCATGGGTCCAGCCAGTCCCCCCTTCAGCCCCATGTCCCCATGTGACCAGCCTGCGACCCCTCCATATATGGATGATGACCAATGCTGGGAACACTCACCCAGAAAAACGTGGATATTGCACTTGACTTGAAGTTGAAGCAGGGAGAGCTGTAGCCAGGCCTGCAGCCTTGTTTCCAGAGTGATGGTGAGAGAGCAGAGTGCAGGTCACCGCATACTCAGCCCAGGAGCCGGCTTAAAAGGCCAAGAGAGCAGGAGAGAAGAGGGCGGTGCGCGGTGCTGGTGCGGTGTTACATACCCGGACGGGAGCCGGTGTTACAAGGCCAATTCCAAGGGAGCAGGAGCCGGGACTGGAGAGCAGAGCGCAGCGTCGGCGTATCAAAAGCCGCCAGGGGAGCAGGGAGAGGAGAGCGTGACGTCAGCGTGTCACCTGACACCACACAACTGCCAGCCACCAGCGGGAAAGCAAAGCGCGGTGCGTGTCACCGCCCACCAAGATCACGTCCTCCTGTCATGTGACTATGCGCGTCACCCGCTGTCACCACTGAATAGTAGGAGCGCCGCACGCGACGCTACATTTCCTTCGGCTGCGCTTTTAAAGGGTCCGCACTTTTTAAGAGCCCCCGCTACCAATTCTCTCACTCTCTCATCGGGGCCCCCCGGGAATTTATCACACCAGGCCAGTCCGACCCTGCATGGGCCCATCAGGTAAAGTGATGGGATGAAATTTTCTCTCCTCATGTTGAAAAATGACATTTTCTGCCACCTATTGATGAGAGAAAAAAAGTGATGAAGATTTACAAACTTCTAACATTAGTCAGTGAAAAACATACAGAACAAGGATGCAAATGGATCTTTTTTTGGCAATCCAATCATTTGAATGGGCCAGTTTTATCTGCAAATCAGATTACAATCAAACATGTCTCAAATTTCTTTTGTGAACCATCAGCATCAGAAAAGGTCCATAGACTATAATTATTATGTTTTTATAACCAAAGAAAAGGAACACAATGCAAACTCTAAAATCAGACATTTAAATGGATGAGTTTGGTGGGCAAACAGGGTCTGACTGGAGCACCGGGACACTGGACGATTATCCGGTGGGCCAGGGTCCTTGGCAGGACCCTGAGCAGGACGTAGAGGGGGCCCACTGGTTTCAACTGAATGTGCGTCCGAGGACATTTCATTAATGATCAGTATTGTAATATTCGGTCACTATGTTGTAATATCTGGTCCGGTCATGGTGTGGTATTTATCCCTGTATGTGTTATTATTTGGTCACTATGTGGTGTGGACATGGTGTGGTGGTATTTCTCCCTTGTATGTGGAATTATTTGGTCGCTATATGTTGGTAATATCTGGTCTGGTCATGGTGTGGCGATATTTCTCCCTTTTACAGTCTGAGGTATTGTTCGGTCACTATGTGGTGGTCATATGTGGTCTGCTCACGGTGTGACGGTAGTTCTCCCTTGTATGTGGAATTATTTGGTCGCTATATGTTGGTAATATCTGGTTTGGTCATGGTGTAGCGATATTTGTCCCTTTTACAGTATGAGGTATTGTTCGGTCACTATGTGGTGGTCATATGTGGTCTGCTCACGGTGTGACGGTAGTTCTCCCTTCTATGTGGAATAATTTGGTCGCTATATGCTGCTAAAATCTGGTCTGGTCATGGTGTGGCGATATTTGTCCCTTATACAATATGTGGTATTATTGGGTCACTATGTGGTGGTAATATGTGGTCTGGTCACGGTGTGGCTGTATTTCTCCCTTCTACATGGGATTATTCGGTCGCTTTATGCAGGTAATAAGTGGTCTGGTAACAGTGTCACGTTAGTTCTCCCTTGAATGTGGTATTATTGGTCTTGAAAAAGTGGATTGTGTTGTGTATAGCAGTCAATTGTTCTCTCTGATATTAATTAGGAGAATAATCTTTATTTAGATTTGTGATTAAATACTTGGAACAAGATGCACTTACAGGAATTCTACTGTGAAAACAAGTAATCACCTTTCCAAAGGATAAGTGATAAGTTATTGATTGGTGGGGGTCTGACTGCTGGGACCCGCACCGATTGGTAGAATGTGGAGCTTTTATCCCCACTAGACTGGAGCAGCATGTGCGACTTCACCACTGATCCATTCATTCCCTCAATGGCTGCGAGCGCTGCTCTTGTTTTTTTCTGGATGCCCCAAAGAGAATGAATGGATCTGCGGTCAGACATCCCACCTGCCGCTGCATTTTAAAATGGGGATAAAAGTGTCCTGTCAGGGATAAAACTTCCCAATTCTGTTCAGTGCAGTTTCCAATGGTCGGACCCAAACGATCATTAAGTTATCACCAATCCTGAGGAGCCCATGGATCGGTGATAACTTGTTTTCACCAAAGAAGCCCTTTAATGCAAACTACCGTAATTGTCCATCCCAGTTGTGCTGTGCGCACAGTAGCTGTGTAGGAGCCGCCTGTGTTTTACAGTCGAGGTCCCACTATAACGGGGATAACGGCTATCAGGTATCTGCATCTAGCTGTAGGGTGGGACCCAGTCTCCCCAGTCCGACGCTGTGGGCAAATATAACCTGTCTGGGCAATTGTAGCCAATTTTGCTGCAAAAAAAGAAAAGTCTTTTTACCTTTTTAACCGTAACTTTCAATGTCTTGGATAAATGTGTGACCCTTTATTAAATTCTGCCTTTATTATGGGGATCTCATGGTAGTAGAGCATACCAGAGGTTGACTATATTTTATTTTTTATAGAAAGATCCACGTAAAGAAAAAAAAAAAAGTAAAAAAAAATGGAAACCAAAAGAAAATAAACAGAACACACCTTTTTGGTAAATTTTTATACTTTGAGCAGCCCCATGATATAAGCTGGTGCAGGTCACTAATCAGACAAATCCACATGAATGAGTGTAAGAAGTGAATGCAGCACTCACCGCTATAATAAAACATTGTATTCCATAATTAATAACCATCAGCTTCTCACAGAGGGAGGTCAGCGAGTGGTAGATACAGCGCATTGTGAAAGGATTTGGCCCCCTTGAACTTTTCCACCTTTTGCCACATTTCTGGCTTCAAACATAAAGATATAAAATTAAATCAACAAGTGGGAATGAAATTTATTGGATATTTTAAACTTTAAAAAAAAAAATGAAAAGTGGGGCGTGCAATATTATTCGGCCCCTTTACTTTCAGTGCAGCAAACTCACTCCAGAAGTTCAGTGAGGATCTCTGAATGATCCAATGTTGTCCTAAATGACTGGTAATGATAAATAGAATCCACTGATCCAATGTTGTCCTAAATGACTGGTAACGATAACTAGAATCCACCTGTGTGTAATCAAGTCTCTGTATAAATGCACCTGCTCTGTGATAGTCTCAGGGTTCTGTTTCAAGTGCAGAGAGCATCATGAAGACCAAGGAACACACCAGGCAGGTCCGAGATACTGTTGTGGCGAAATTCAAAGCCGGATTTGGATACAAAAAGATTTCCCAAGTTTTAAACATCTCAAGGAGCACTGTGCAAGCGATCATATTGAAATGGAAGGAGTATCAGACCACTGCAAATCTACCAAGACCCGGCCGTCCCTCTAAACCAGTGTTTCCCAAACTCCAGTCCTCACGGACCCCCACAGGTCGTGTTTTCAGGATTTCCTTAGTATTGCATAGGTGATGGAAGTATCATCAAGGCATCAGGAATTCTCTCACCTGTGCAATACTATGGAAATCCTGAAAACATGACCTGTGGGGTCTGTGAGGGCTGGAGTATGGGAAACACTGCTCTAAACTTTCATCTCGAACAAGGAGAAGACTGATCAAAGATGCAGCCAAAAGGCCCATGATCACTCTGGATGAACTGCAGAGATCTAGAGCGGAGGTGGGTTAGTCTGTCCATAGGACAACAATCAGTTGTACACTGCACAAATCTGGGCTTTATGGAAGAATGGCAAGAAGAAAGCCATTTCTCAAAGATATTCATAAAAAGTCTCGTTTGAAGTTTGCCACAAGCCATCTGGGAGACACACCAAACATGTGGAATAAGGTGCTCTGGTCAGATGAAACCAAAATCGAACTTTTTGGCCACAATGCAAAACGATATGTTTGGCGTAAAAGCAACACAGCTCATCACCCTCAAAACACCATCCCAACTGTCGAACATGGTGGTGGCAGCATCTTGGTTTGGGCCTGCTTTTCTTCAGCAGGGATAGAGAAAATGGTTAAAATTGATGGGAAGATGGATGGAGCCAAATACAGGACCATTCTGGAAGAAAACCTGTTGGAGTCTGCAAAAGACCTGAGACTGGGACGGAGATTTATCTTCCAACAAGACAATGATCCCAAACATAAAGCAAAATCTACAATGGAATGGGTCAAAAATAAACATATCCAGGTGTTAGAATGGCCAAGTCAAAGTCCAGACCTGAATCCAATCGAGAATCTGTGGAAAGAGCTGAAAACTGCTGTTCACAAACGCCCTCCATCCAACCTCAATGAGCTCGAGCTGTTTTGCAAGGAAGTATGGGCAAGAATTTCAGCCACTCGATGTGCAAAACTGATAGAGGCATACCCCAAGCGACTTGCAGCTGTAATCGCAGCAAAAGGTGGCGCTACAAAGTATTAACTCAAGGGGGCCGAATAATATTGCACGCCCCACTTTTCAGTTTTTAATTTGTTAAAAAAGTATAAAATAGCAAATAAATTTCATTCCACTTCACGATTGTGTCCCACTTGTTGTTGATTCTTCCCCCAAAAAATAGAATTTTATATCTTTATGTTTCAAGCCAGAAATGTGGCAAAAGGTAGAAAAGTTCAAGGGGGCCAAATCCTTTCACAATGCAGTGTATAGGCGACGGCAGTGCTGTGTATCTGCAGGATTCCAGGCCAGTATCTGCCACCCGCTGGATTTCCCATGTGAGAAGCTCTGGGATTTTATTACAGGGAAACTGTCATCAGGTTTTTGCTATGTAATCTAAAAGCAACAAGTCGGGGCAGAGGACCTTATGCCAGCGATGTGTCACTTGCTGGTCTGCATGATGGCATTTTGATATAATCCCTCTTTTATCTGCTGCAGATCTAGCAGTTCCCTGAATTCACAGATCCTGTAGAGACCAAGGCGGGAAAGTTACCCCAAATGTTCTAGAAGTCAGCATTGGATTTTCTGCTTTCAGATCACCTCACAGACCAATGTAAGTTAAGGGACAAGTTCAGATGACGGTTTATCCCACTGTTTTTTGAAAGAAATTCGCCATTAAAACTCATGCACACAGTACAAAAAGAAATAGATGCCACAACCAGGGCCGCTCCAGGATTTCATGGGCCCCGGGCAAAAGTCTCAGTGGGCCCCTTTCACACCTACCACGATTCATGATGCACAGAAATATAGGTATAGTACAATGCTAAAGATTTCACTGACTTCTCACATTACATGAGTGATATCTATTGTAAAGTCTACAACAGCTCAGACAATGGCGAATCCTCCCAGCGCACAGTTCAGACCAGACAATATAGTCCTCTATACAGTATTATGGGCCCCACGTAGTCCTCCATATACAGTATTATGGGCTCCATATACAGTATTATGGGCAGCACATGGTCCTCCATATACAGTATTATGGGCCCCACGTAGTCCTCCATATACAGTATTATGGGCACCACGTGGTCCTCCATATACAGTATTATGGGCACAACGTGGTCCTCCATATACAGTATTATGGGCAGCACATGGTCCTCCATATACAGTATTATGGGCAGCACATGGTCCTCCATATACAGTATTATGGGCAGCACATGGTCCTCCATATACAGTATTATGGGCACCACGTGGTCCTCCACATAGAGTATTATGGGCACCACGTGGTCCTCCACATACAGTATTATGGGCACCACGTGGTCCTCCACATACAGTATTATGGGCACCACGTGGTCCTCCACATACAGTATTATGGGCACCACGTGGTCCTCCATGTACAGTATTATGGGCACCACATGGTCCTCCACACAGTATTATGGGCACCACATGGTCCTCCATACAGTATTATGGGCACCGCATGGTCCTCCATACAGTATTATGGGCACCGCATGGTCCTCCATACAGTATTATGGACACCACATGGTCCTCCATACAGTATTGTGGGCACCACATGGTCCTCCATATACAGTATTGTGGGCACCACATGGTCCTCAACACAGTATTATGGGCACCACATGGTCCTCCACACAGTATTATGGGCACCACATGGTCCTCAATACAGTATTATGGACACCACATGGTCCTCCATACAGTATTATGGACACCACATGGTCCTCCATACAGTATTATGGACACCACATGGTCCTCCATACAGTATTATGGACACCACATGGTCCTCCATACAGTATTATGGGCAGCACATGGTCCTGCATCCAGTACTATGGGCACCATATATTGCTCCATACAGAATAATGGACCGCATATAATGCTCCATACAGTATGATCCCCATATATTGCTCCATTCAGTATAATGGACCCCATATATTGCTCCATAAAGTAAAATGAGCCCCATATATTGCTCCATACAGAATAATGGAGCCCAAATATTGCTCCATACAGTAAGGGCCCTATATATTGCTCCATAAATAGTGGGCCCAATATAATGCTCCATAAAGAATAGGCCCCATATAATGCTCCATAGATAATGGGCCCTATATAATACTCCATACATAATGGGCCCCATATATTGTTCAATAGATAATGAGCCACATATAATACTCCTTACATAATGGGCCCCATATATTGTTCAATAGATAATGAGCCCCATATAATACTCCATACATAATGAGCCCCTTATATTGTTCAATAGATAATGAGCCCCATATAATACTCCATACATAATGAGCCCCTTATATTGTTCAATAGATAATGAGCCCCATATAATACTCCATACATAATGAGCCCCATATATTGTTCAATAGATAATGAGCCCCATTTAATACTCCTTACATAAAAAAAAAAATCAAATACCGCTCCTTGCTGGAAGCAGGCCTGTCTCATCAGCGTCTTCCGACTCTCTGCACTGGGACTGCTCAGCAGAGGGCGCTCTGTAGTGACGTCATTGCGCCCTCTGCCCTGAGATGTCACAGAGTAAGAAGACGCAGAAGACAGAGGAGCAGCAGAGGAACAGGGAGAGGTAAGTATTGCAAACAGTGTAAAGCACTGGGGAAGGCCCAGTGCAGGTGCCCATTCGCTGGCATCAGGCTCCGCTGACTCATGGGCCCCATAGCGCGCTGGTGTCCCAGAGGGTGAGTGGGCCCCCTGCTCGCTCAGGGCCCAGGCACTTGCCCGGGTGGTGATGCCGGCCCTGGGTACAACACATACGGCACCCGTTTTTAACTGATCCGCTGCAATGATTCTGTAGGAAACTGTATTCATTTACAATCATCCACAGCGTGAGAGAAAACAGCTACAACATTACTGAATAAACAGAAACCCTGCAAGTATAAGAAAATGATTTTATTAAAAATATTTTGCATATCAATCCAGTTTGAAAAAAAATAACTTATTAAGCATTTTTTGCAACGTAGCAGTCCACATCTGACAGACTCCTGTAACTCTGGACACAGTATAATAGTGTGGCCGCTGTTCTCTAGCAGGACCCTCTAATGATAGAAGCAGGACGGCATACTGGATCTCGCACAACGCTACCTGCATGCCATCTGATTGGCTACTGTAAGTGCGCCAGCCGTATAAAGATCACTATGTATACAATATACTCCGAAAAGATGTCAGTGATTACTGTGAAGTCAAAATATTGTGGCCCCCATTGAGCAGGAATGATTAGAGATGGACGAGCTCCAGTTGGCAGACAGTCAGTGATGGCGGAGAGCTGATCATCTTTACTCGCTGCTCATTAGGAAAGTGGTCGCTTTCTGAAACCATTTGACTCTGAACTCGGCGTCAGACGGCATTATGTAAGAGGCCAATGTCTGAGCGGTTTTTGTGTCCATTTGTCCTTCCTCTGTTCTTTCTGCCAAAAGATCCTCACCCATAACCTAAGGATTAAAATAAAGCTGAATTGTTACTAATATTTTTTTACATTTATCACATGAATTGAATTTCATAAATTAAAAGAAAACTTTCCCTCCGATGTCCACAAAACTGAGCGCCACTACATAAGCCACAAATAGTCTCCCCTCTCTCTCCCAGTCTGTGCAGCGGACGGGAACCATTTCAGTGGGTGCAGGGCCGATTTTAGTTAAAGTGGGGCCCTGGGGAAAAGTTTAAAGTGGGGTCCCAAATGCTGACATACAGCACCACACAAACATTTAGCTTGTATGTACATGCGCTGAGATCAGGCCGCTAAACGAGCGCAATCCACAATACTGAAGCCGTTCGACGCTTGTTTCCCGACCTCTTTACACCAGCTGAGGAAGAATGATGGATACAGAACAATCACTAATAGATCAATCTGTCCCCATACAGCATCATGTTATCAGCAGCACATCTGCAGGTTACACCGGGCAATGTGCTGCTGAGAACAAGGATTTTTGTTCTGGCATAAACAATCCAATTACACGATGAATAGGCAGCATTTTGCTTGTTTAGTATAATACATGCCATAGTCCTCCATATTTTATAATGTGCCCCACAACCCCCCATATTGTATAATGAGGCCCATAGTCCTCCATATAGTATAATACACTCCCGATAGCCCTCCATATAGTATAATGCACTCCCCATAACCCTCTATATAGTATAATATACTCCCCATAGTCCTCCATATTGTATAATGTGCCCCACAGCCCTCCATATTGTATAATGCACTCCCCATAGCCCTCCATATTGTATAATGCACTCCCCATAGCCCTCCATATTGTATAATGCACTCCCCATAACCCTCTATATAGTATAATATACTCCCCATAGTCCTCCATATTGTATAATGTGCCCCACAGCCCTCCATATTGTATAATGTGGTCCATATTCCTCCAAATAGTATAATACACTCCCCATAGCCCTCCATATAGTATAATATACTCCCCATAGTCCTCCATATAATGGAATGCACCTCATAGTCCTCCATATAGTATAATGCAGTCCCTATAGCCCTCCATATAGTATAATGCACTCCCTATAGCCCCCCCTATAGTATAATGCACTTCCCATAGCCCTCCCTATAGTATAATGCACTCCCCATAGCCCTCCATATAGTATAATGCACTCCCTATAGCCCTCCCTATAGTATAATGCACTCCCCATAGCCCTCCCTATAGTATAATGCACTCCCCATAGTCCTTTATAGTGTATAATGCACTCCCCATAGTCCTTCATATAGTATAATGCATTCTCCTCAGTCCTTAATAGAGTATAATGCAGCCTCCCTATAGTATAATGCAGCCAAACATATAGTACATATAATATAATGCAACCCATAGTCCTCGATAAAGTATAATTCAGCCACTCCATACAGTATAATGCAGCCCCCCAGTTCTGCAGTATTATGGTCACCACGTATAAAAAACAAATACATACAATACTCCCCTCTCCTCGTTCTCCAGCTGCTCCATGCTCTGCAGAGCGTCTCAGCAGCTCCACTCTGCAGGCACAGTCATTCCCCCGCTACCGATACAGTTCAATGCGCGATGCGGGGGGACGAACTCACGGGCCCTATAGCGGCACGCCACGGGCTGGAGGCCCCAGGAAGATGCCTAGTCTGCCTGCCCTTACGCCGGCCCTGAATGGGTGTCTCATGCTGGGGACGTGTTTTTCTGCTTTTTTTCTTGCCATAGTACAAATTCTATTCAGTAGGACTATCAGCTGTGTATCCACCAGACTTCTGCACAACACAACTGATGGTCCCAACCCCATTTATAAGGCAAGAAATCCCACTTATTAAACCTGACAGGGCACACCTGTGAAGTGAAAGACATTTCTGGTGACTACCTCTTGAAGCTCATCAAGAGAATGCCAAGAGTGTGCAAAGCAATCATCAAAGCAAAAGGTGGCTACTTTGAAGAACCTAGAATATAAGACATATTTTCAGTTGTTTCACACTTTTTTGTTACGTATATAATTCCACATGTGTTAATTCATAGTTTTGATGCCTTCAGTGTGAATGTACAATTTTCATAGTCATTGAAAATACAGAAAAATCTTTAAATGAGAAGGTGTGTCCAAACTTTTGGTCTGTTACTGTATATATCCAGGATGTGTGATCAAGGGTTGCCATACATACCAGAATGGGGGATCAAGGGGTGTCATGCATACCAGGATGGGTGATCAAGGGATGCCATGCATACCAGGATGGGGGATCAAGGGGTACCATGAAAACTGGGATGGGGATCAAGGGGTGCCATGCATTCCAGGATTGGGATGAGGGCCACGTATACCAAGATGGGATGGGGGCCACATAAACCAGGAAGGAGGGACCATACATACCAGGATGGAGGATATTAACAGAATTGGGGGACATTACCGCAATACCAATGTCAGCAGCAGACTCCTATTAGACAAAGATAGCACAAGTATACACAAAATGCAGTTTTTAAAAGGAAGTATTTTATGATTAAGGGAAAAGGAAATCCAAACCTACAGGGCCCTGTATGAAAAAGTGATGCCCCTCCCTCCTTAAAATATAAATTAACTGTGATTTGTCACATCTTTGGGAAGCTGAGTTCAATTTCCGTAGCCCCACACAGCCCTGTTTACTGCCACACGTGTTCTCAATCAAGAAATCACTTAAATAGGACATGCCTGACAAAGTGAAGTAGAACAAAAGATCCTCTAAAGCTAGACATCATGCTGCGATCCAAAGAAATTCAGGACCAAATGAGAAACAAAGTAATTGAGATCTATCAGTCTGGAAAAAGTTCTAAAGCCATTTCTAAAGATTTGGGACTCCAGCGAACCACAGTGGGAGTAATTATCCACAATAGGCGAAAATATGGAACAATGGTGAACTTTCCTAGGCGTGGCCAGCAGATCAAAATTACCCCAAGAGCAACGACTCATCCAAGAGGTCACAAAAGACCCCACAACAACATCCAGAGAACTGCAGGTGTCAATTGCCTCAGTTAAGGACAGTGTTCATGACTACACCATAAGAAAGAGACTGGGCAAAAACGACACGCATAGCAGAGTTCCAAGACGAAAACCATTGCTGAGCAATAAGAACAAAGGCTCATCTCAGTTTTGGCAGAAAACATCTTGATGATCGCCAAGACTTTTGGGAGAATACTCTGTGGACTGGCAAGACAAAAGTTGAACTTTTTGGAAGGTGTGTGTTCCATTACATCAGGCGTGGAAGTAACACTGCGTTTCAAAAAAGGAACATCATACCAACAGTAAAATATGGTGGCGGTAGCGTGATGGTCTGGGACTGTTATGCTGCTTCAGGACCTGGAAGACTTGCTGTGGTAAATGGAACCATGAATTCTGCTGGTTAACCAAAAAATCCTGAAAGAGAATGTCCGGCCATCTGTTCATGACCTCAAGCTGAAGTGCACTTGGGTTATGCAGCAGGACAATGATCCAAAACACACTATTAAGTCCACCTCTGAGTGGCTTAAGGAAAACAAAATTAAGACTTTGCAGTGGCTTAGTCAAAGTCCTGACCTTAAGAAAGAGGTTCATGCTCGGAAACCCTCCAATGTGGCTAAATTACAACAATTTTGCAAAGATGAGTGGGCAAAAATTCCTCCAGAGTGTTGTAAAAGACTCATTGCCAATTATCCCAAACACTTGATTGTAGTTGTTGTTGCTGAGGGTGCTTCAACCAGTTATTAGGTTTAGAGGGCAATCACTTTTTCACACAGGGCCCTGTAGGTTTGGATTTCTTTTTCCCTTAATAATTAGGATCTTCATTTAAAAACTGCATTTTGTGGTTACTTGTGTTATCTTTGTCTAATATTAAAATTTGTTTTGACATCTGAAATATTTAAGTATGACAAACATGCAAAAGAATGAGAAATCAGGAAGGGGCAAACAACTTTTCACACATACACATATACATATATATATATATATTCATCCCACAATGTGACATTCATGGTAGAAGAGAGGGATTGGTAAGATGGGACAACCATTACAAACCAGCCACCTGATCAGACGTTATTGAACACCTTTCCAGAAGCTTTAATCAATCTTATCTACTGTTATTTTCTGAGGAGAGGAAGCAAATGTCCTAAAAATAAAAAAATATAAAAATGAAAGTTAAAAAAATAAAAATAAATAATCGGCTCACCTCCACTATGAGCATTTTTTGCTCTTCTAATAATCCAAGCTTTCCTAATTGTTCTTCTATTTGCTCCTGCGTCCTCATATTCCTCTCCAGCACAAATGATGCATGCTGGGGCTGTAAGAGCTGTAATAGAAGCCTAGAAGAACCATCAGAGGTCAGGCCCATCTGGTTACAGAAAGAACACAGATACACGCTGTATAAGACAATGGGATGGAAACAAGATTTTAAAAGGAGTTATCAAACACTTTTATACTCCACTGGATAGGTCATTAATATAAGATAGGTGGGGGTCCAACCATCGGCCCCCCGATGATCAGCTGTCATCACCTCTGGCAAGATGCAGGCAATGTTCAAAGTGGAACAAAACCGCTCCGTACACTGCGGCCGCTGCCGGGTGCAGACCAGCTATTGAGGAGTACCGGAGGTGATCTGCAGCACCAGGCAGTGGCCACTGGGGTGCGCTCTGCTCACAAGTTACATCCGGCCGTTGCCAGAGCTATAAACAGCTTATTGGTGGGGAGCCAAGAGTCGACCTACAACGATCTGATATAGACCACCTATTTTATGCATAAATCATCTGCATTAAAGCATTAGAGAACGTCTTTAAGAGCCCTGCATTTTCAGAGCCAAACTTCAGTCAACATCTAATAACCAATTACAAGGTCTTTCTTAGGACTCGTTCACACGAATGTATTTTCAGTAGGAAAGTTGTCTGTGGAACAAATGGACGGCACTCAGACCAATGGGATTCAATGGGAAAGTGCAGAGGAGTCATTTTTCTTTTTTGTCACTGATCGAATCTGTGTGTGAGCAAAAAATAAAGAAAGAAAATGGCAGCATGTCCTCGTTTCATCCGTCAGACAAGATTCACCCATTCAAGTCTATGGGTACAGAAAAAAATCTGCTTTATACAGATACATTGCAATCCTGTAGCCCTGGAAACTGTAAATGGTTAAAAAGCCAGATTAGATCTGGACTGCACATGGACGACAAGTGAGAAAAGAATTCTCCCACTTTTCTGGATGAAACTCTGAATGATATTTTATCTGCTTGTGTGAACAGGCCCTTAGAGGTCTCGACAAGACGGAGGAGCTGATCCAGAGTGTCCAGGGAAAGCTAGCAGTCCAGGTAATGGCGGATACGGAGGCAACCATCCACATCGTGCTCCATGCCCTTCTAATCTGACGTCCGTGACAGTGATGCTCAGTGTAAAGCCTGAGCTCAGGAGATGTGGGCTCGGACCCTGTTCAGACACACTGGAACTGATCAATCTCCATTCAACATTATGAACGTAAAACTGGAGCACTGGCCCCACTCAAATATATTGTATTGTGGTCAAATCATTCCCTTTAGGAGCTGAGTGCTGTGTAATAGAGGAGGATAAGGCCCCCCGTATACAGCCATCTATTCTCTGATAGGCGAGAGGGAAGAGACGTCATCTCCTCCTTTCTGATAATGTCACCTGTATCCTGCTGACAGTGATTGTGCCATCCCAGCAGGTGACACTAGAGCCGCTCCCCGCTCTTAGGCTATGTGCCCATGTAAAACCGTCTGCCATGCAAAGCAATGTGAATTGGGATGTGCTGTGCACATGATGCGCTAATTAGCGCGCCGAATTCACATTGCAACACGCAGCATGACCATTTCTACCGCGATTACGCGGCCATTGAAAAGCAGCAAACCCGCAGGTATATGTGGATTTACTGCGTTTCAATTAAATTCAATGGCCGAGAATTTGCAGCGTAATCGGGGTGCGTGTGGCACCCAGGATGAAGAAGAGACTACAACTCCTCTTCATCCCGGCTACCAAGCGGTGAAAAAAAGAAATAAATAAGTTAAAAATAAAAAACCCTGTATACTTCCCTCTCCGGTCTGCTCCCGGCGGCGATCCTCTCTCCTCCGCGTCCAGTGGTGTACTGGCAGGACCTGCGGTGACGTCATCTAGTCAGCTGATGGTCACGCGACCGCTGACGTCAGAGGTCAGGTGATGGTGGCGTGACCATCAGCTGACTAGATGACGTCACCGCAGGTCCTGCCAGTACACCGCGGGACGCTGAAGAGAGAGAACGCCACCGGGAGGAGACTGGAGAGGTGAGTATACAGGGTTTATTTTATTTTTAACTTTTTAATTCTTTTTTTTTCTACTATAGATGCAGCATTTAAAGCATCTAAGTTGGTCACACAATATAAATCCATGCCGGTTGCATGGATTTATATTGTGTGACCAACTTGTCAAGCACTTTCCAGGTGATGCTCAAAATCACTTGGAAAAGTGCTTGAAAAAACGCTGAAAAAATGCTGAAAAAACACTTCTGTCTGGCAGAAAAAATGCATGTAAATCTGCTACGTGGGCACATAGCCTTAGCGTGTATGTGCTGTACTTATCATTCAGGACTGTGCAAAGACCTGCCTGTGACCAAAAGAACAACAAGGCTGTGTGCACACGCTGCAGATTTGGTGCGTTTTTCAATGGAACAGGCTGCCATGAGAGGTGGTGAATTCTCCTTCAATGGAAGTCTTCAAACAGAGGCTGGACAGACATTTGTCTGAGATGCTTTAGTGAATCCTGCATTGAGCAGGGGTTGGACACTAGGACCCTGGAGGTTCCTCCAATTCTAATGTTCTAGGATTCTATGTATAAACACCAGCTGCAATCTTCCATGGAGAAGTAACTGTGGTTTCAGGAGAACTTGCAGCAGAAGGTCTGTGCCTTCCGCTAGCTCCTCCCCCTTCCGCTAGCTCCTCCCCTTCCTTCTGTAAAGAGTATTAATAGCACTAACTGTCATCTATCTCACTAATAGGAAAGTTTGTCTTCACTGAATACAAATTTTACAGATGTTACCGCGAATTGAGACTGAAAGATCAATCCAGCAGGAAAAAGAAGACTTCTCTGATAAGATTATAAAATTACTTATTTTCATGTGTAATATTAATTTACAAAACAAAAATTAAAACAACGGTTATTCTTTAACTAATAAAGCACTTAGGACACGGATTCATTAAGACTGGCCATATTCAAGCTGCTCTTGATGAGGGAGCGTGCTGGAGTCAGACGGTCCAGATTCATTAAGTGGCGCATGAATTATGCGCTTCTGACAAGTGGTGTGTGCACCTTGCCACAAATCTTACTCCAGTCACGGACTGGAGTAAGATTTCTGGTGTAAGGGAAGCCACAGTTCGCTATGAATTAGACAAGCTGTGGTGCCACACTTCCATCCTGCCCCAACTCTGCCCATTTTGGTGAAGCTGGGCAAAACTGACGTGAAAACACCAAACGTCACAACATTTTTGATCAACTCAATAATGTACGAGGTATATGAAGCGGAGCCGCGCGAGGACAAGGTGTGCGGAGCGGAGCCGCGCGTGTACGAGGTGAGTGGAGCCGCGCGTGTACGAGGTGCGCGGAGCAGAGCCCCGCGTGTACGAGGTGTGCGGAGCGGAGCCGCACGTGTACTAGGTGTGTGGAGCGGAGCTGCGCGTGTACTAGGTGTACGGAGCGGAGCCGCGCGTGTACTAGGTGTGCGGAGCAGAGCCCCGCGTGTACGAGGTGTATGGAGCGGAGCCGCTCGTGTACTAGATGTGCGGAGCGGAGCCGCGGGTGTACGAGGTGTACAGAGCAGAGCCGCGCATGTATGAGGTATGCGGAGCGGAGTCGAGCGTGTACGAGGTGTGCGGAACCACGCGTATACGAGGTGTGCGGAGCAGAGCCACAGGTGTACGAGGTGTGCGGAGCGGAGCCGCGCGTGTACGAGGTGTGCAGAGCAGAGCAGCGCATGTACGACGTGTAAGGAGCGGAGACGCGCGTGTACGAGGTGTGCGGAGCAGAGTCGTGCGTTTACGAGGTGTGCAGAGCAGCGCATGTACGACGTGTAAGGAGCGGAGACGCGCGTGTACGAGGTGTGCAGAGCAGAGCCGTGAATGTACGAGGTGTACGGAGTGGAGCCGCACGTGTACAATGTGTACGGAGCGAGGCCGCGCAAGTACGAGGTGTACGGCGCGGAGCCGCGTGTGTACGACGTGTACGGAGCAGAGCCGCGCGTGCACGAGGTGTGCGGAGTGGAGCCGCGCGTATACGAGGTGTGCGGAGAGGGGCCGCGCGTGTACGAGTTTTACGGAATGGAGACGCGCATGTACGAGTTGTACGGAGCGGAGCCGAGCGTGTATGATGTGTGCGAAACGGAGCCGCGCGTGTACGAGGTGTATGGAGCAGAGCTGCGCATTTACGAGTGTGCGGAGCGGATCCGCGCTTGTACAAGGTATACTGAGCGGAGCTGTGCGTGTACGAGGTGTGCAGAGCGGAGGCGCGCGTGTATGAGGTGTATAGAGCGGAACTGTGCGTGTACGAGTTGTGCGGAGCGGAGCCGCGCGTGTACAAAGTGTACAGAGAAAAGCTGCGCGTGTACGAGCTGTACGGAGCGGGCCGAACGTGTACGAGGTGTACGGAGCAGAGCAGCGCGTGTACAAGTGTGCGGAGCGGAGCCGCGCGTGTAAGAGTGTGCGGAGCCGAGCATGTATGAGGTGTGCAGAGCAGAGCCGCGCGTGTACTAGGTGTGTGGAGTGGAGCTGCGCGTGTACAAGGTGTGCAGAGTGGAGCTGCGCGTGTACGAGGTGTGCGGAGCGGAGCCGCGTGTGTACGAGGTGTATGGAGCGGAGACACGCGTGTACAAGGTGTGCAGAGCAGAGCTGTACGTGTACGAGGTGTGTGGAGCAGAGCCGCGCGTGTACGAGGTGTGTGGAGCAGAGCCGCGCGTGTAAGAGGTGTGCGGAGCGGAGCCGCGCGTGTAAGAGGTGTGCGGAGCGGAGCCGTGCGTGTACAAGGTGTGCGGAGCAGAGCCGCACATGTACGAGTGTGCGGAGGGGAGCCAATGGTGTACAAAGTGTACGGAGTGGAGCGGATCCACACGTGTACAAAGTGTACGGAGCGGAGCCGCGCGTGTATGAGCTGTACAGAGCGGAGCCGTGCATGTACGAGGTGTGCAGAGCGGAGCTGCACGTGTACAAAGTGTATGGAGCGGAACCATGCGTGTACAAGGTGTACGGAGCAGAGCCAATCGTGTATGAGTTGTACGGAGCGGAGCCGCATGTGTACGAGGTGTGCGGAGCGGATCCGCGCGTGTACAAAGTGTACAGAGAAAAGCCGCGCGTGTACGAGCTGTACGGAGCGGGCCGCACGTGTACGAGGTGTACGGAGCAGAGCAGCGCATGTACGAGTGTGCGGAGCGGATCCACGCGTGTACAGGGTGTACGGAGCGGAGCTTAGCGTGTACGAGGTGTGCAGAGCGGAGCCGTGCGTGTACGGGGTATGTGGAGCAGAGCCGCGCAAGTACAAGGTGTGGAGAGGAGACACGCGTGTACGAGGTGTGTGGAGTACAGCCGCGCGTGTACGAAGTGTGCGGAGCGGAGTCGCGCGTGTACGAGGTGTGCAGAGCAGAGCCGCACATGTACGAGTGTGCGGAGCGGAGCCAATCGTGTACGAGGTGTGCGGAGCGGATCCGCGCGTGTACAAAGTGTATGGAGCGGAGCCGCGCGTGTATGAGCTGTACGGAGCGGAGCCGTGCATGTGCGAGGTGTGCAGAGCAGAGCTGCGCGTGTACAAAGTGTATGGAGCGGAGCCGCGCGTGTACGAGGTGTGCGGAGCGGATCCGCGAGTGTACAAAGTGTACGGAGCGGAGCCGCACGTGGACGAGCTGTACGGAGCGGAGCCGCACGTGTACGAGCTGTACAGAGCGGAGCCGTGTATGTACAAGGTGTGCAGAGCGCAGACATGCGTGTACGAGGTGTGCAAAGCGGACCCACGCGTGTACGAGGTTTGCGGAGCAGAGCCGCAAGTGTACGAGTGTGCGGAGCTTAGCCGCTCGTGTACAAGGTGTACGGAGCAGAGCCGCGCGTGTATGTGGTGTGTGGAGCGGATCCGTGTGTGTACAAGGTGTACGGAGTGGAGCCGCGCGTGTAGGAGCTGTACGGAGCGGAGCCGTGCGTGTACGAGCTGTACGGAGCGGAGCCGTGCATGTACGATGTGCAGAACGGAGCTGCGCGTGTACAAAGTATATGGAGCGGAACCGTGCATGTACGAGATGTGCGGAGCAGAGCTGCGCATGTACGAGTGTGCGGAGTCACGCGTGTACGAGGTGTGCAAAGCGGAGTTGCGCGTGTACAAGGTGTGCGGAGCGGAGCCGCGCATGTACAAGGTGTGCGGAGCGGAGCCGCGAATGTACGAGGTGTGTGGAGCGGAGCCGTGTGTGTATGAGGTGTACACAGCAGAGCAGCGCGTGTACGAGTGTGTGGAGCGGATCCGCGCATGTACGAGCGGAGCTGCGCGTGTACGAAATGTGCAGAGCGGAGCCGCGCATGTACGAGGTGTGTGGAGCGGAGACACGCATGTACGAGGTGTGTGGAGCTGAGCCGCACGTGTACGAGGTGTGCGGAGCGGAGCCGCGCGTGTACGAGGTGTGCAGAGTGGAGACAAGCGTGTATGAGGTGTGTGGAGCAGATCCGCACGTGTACAAGGTGTACGGAGCGGAGCCGCGCATGTACGAGCTGTACGGAGCGGAGTCGCGCGTGTACGAGCTGTACGGAGCGGAGCCGTGCATGTACGATGTGCAGAACGGAGCTGCGCGTGTACAAAGTGTACGGAGCGGAGCCACGCGTGTATGAGCTGTACGGAGCGGAACCTTGCATGTACGAGGTGTGCGGAGCAGAGCTGCGCTTGTACGAGGTGTGCGGAGCGGAGCCACGCGTGTACGAGGTGTACAGAGCAGAGCAGCGCGTGTACGAGTGTGCGGAGCGGAGTCGCGCGTGTATGAGGTGTACGGAGCAGAGCCACGCGTGTACGCGGTGTACGGAGGGGTATTGCGCGTATATGAGGTGTACGGAGCAGAGCCGCGCGTGTACGAGGTGTATAGAGCGGAGCCGCGCTTCTACGAGTTGTACGGAGTTGAGTCGCACATGTACAAGGCGTACAGAGCAGCGTCGCGTGTGTACGATGTGTGCGGAGCAGAGCCACCCATGTACGAGGTGTACAGAGCAGAGCAGCATGTGTACGAGTGTGCAGAGCTGGAGAGGAGCCGCGCGTGTACGAGATGTACGGAGCGAAGCAACGCGTGTACGAGGTGTACGGAGCGGAGTCACATGTGTACTAGGTGTACGGAGCAGAGCCGCGCATGTACAAGGTGTACAGAGCAGAGCAGTGAGTGTACGAGTGTGCGGAGCAGATCCGCGCTTGTACTAGGTGTACGGCGCGGAGCCGCACGTGTACTAGCTGTACGGAGCATAGCTGTGCATGTACGAGGTGTACGGAGCAGAGCCGCACGTGTACGAGTGTGCAGAGCGGAGCCGCGCGTGTACGAGGTGTACAGAGCAGAGCAGCGTGTGTACAAGTTTGCGGAGCGGATCCGCACGTGTACAAGGTGTACGGAGCGGAGCCGCGCATGTACAAGCTGTACGGAGCGGAGCCGCACGTGTACGAGCTGTACGGAGCGGAGCCCCGCGTGTACGAGGTGTACGGATCAGAGCTGCGCGTGTACGAGTGTGCGGAGCGGAGCCGCACATGTATGAGGTGTACGGAGCGGAGCCGCGAGTTTACGAGGTGTACGGAGCGGAGCCACGCATTTACGAGGTTTACAGAGCGGAGCTGCGTGTGTACGAGGTGTGCGGAGCCGCACGTGTACGACATTTAAGGAGTGGAGCCGTGCGTGTACGAGCTGTAGGGAGAGGAGCCGTGCGTGTACGAGGTGTGCAGAGCGGAGCTCAGCGTGTACGAGGTGTGCGGAGCGGAGCCGCGCGTGGACGAGGTGTGCGGAGCGGAGCCGCGCGTGGACGAGGTGTGCGGAGCGGAGCCGCGCGTGGACGAGGTGTGCGGAGCGGAGCCGTGCGTGTGCGAGGTGTACGGAGCGGAGCCACGAGTGTATGAGGTGTACGTAGCGGAGCCGCACGTGTACTACGTGTAAGGAGCATAGTCGCGCGTGTACGAAGTGTGCAGAGCGGAGCCGCGCATGTACGAGGTGTACAGAGCAGATCCGCGCGTGTACGAGCTGCACGGAGCGGAGCCGAGCGTGTACGAGTTGTACGGAGCGGAGTCGCACATGTACGAGTGTTTGAAGCGGAGCTGCGTGTGTAAGAGGTGTACACAGTGGAGCCGAGTGTGTACGAGGTGTACGGAGCTGAGTCGCGCTTGTACGAGTGTGCGGAGCAGAGTCGCGCGTGTACGAAGTGTATGGAGCAGAGTCGCGCGTGTACGAGTGTGCGAAACGGAGCTGCGTGTGTACGAGGTGTACAGAGGGGAGCCGAGTGTGTACGAGGTGTACGGAGCTGAGTCGCGCTTGTATGATGTGTGCAGAGCATAGCCGCGCGTGTACGAGTGTGCAGAGCTGGAGCGGAGCCGCACGTGTACGAGATGTACGGAGCGAAGCCACGCGTTTACGAGGTGTACGGAGAGGAGCCACGCGTGTACGAGGTGTACAGAGCGGAGCCGCGCGTGTCCGAGTGTGCGGAGCAGAGTCGGACGTGTACGAGGTGTACGGAGCGGAGCCACGCGTGTAGGAGGTGTACGGAGCGGAGCCGCGTGTGTACTAGGTGTACAGAGTGGTGCCGCGCATGTACGATTTGTACGAAGCTGAGCCGCGTGTGTACAAGACGTACGGAGCAGCGTCGTGTGTGTACAATGTGTGCGGAGCAGAGACGCGCGTGTACGAGTATGCGGAGCGGAGCCGCCCATGTACGAGATGTGCAGAGCGGAGCCGCGCGTGTACGAGATGTGCAGAGCGGAGCCACGCGTGTACGAAGTGTACAGAGCAGAGCAGCGCGTGTACGAGTGTGCGGAGCTGGAGCGGAACCTCGCGTGTACGAGATGTATGGAGCGGAGACACGCGTGTATGAGGTGTGCGGAGTGGATCCACGCGTGTACAAGGAGTATGGAGCGGAGCAGCGAGTGTATGAGCTGTACGGAGCAGCGAGTGTATGAGCTGTACGGAGCAGAGCCGTGCGTGTACGAGGTGTGCAGAGCGGAGGCGCGCGTGTATGAGGTGTATGGAGCGGAGCTGTGCGTGTACGAGGTGTGCGGAGCCGCACATGTACGAGTATGTGGAGGCCAGCGTGTATGAGGTGTGCAGAGCGGAGCCGCGCGTGTACGAGTGTGCGGAGTGGAGCTGCGCGTCTACGAGGTGTGCGGAGTGGAGCCGCACGTGTACGAGGTGTGTGGAGCGGAGACACGCTTTTACGAGGTGTGTGGAGCGGAGACACGCATGTACGAGGTCTATGGAGCAGAGCCAATCGTGTACGAGGTGTATGGAGCGGAGCCGCGCGTGTACGAGGTGTGCAGAGTGGAGCGGATCCGCGCGTCTACAAAGTGTACGGAGCGGAGCTGCGCGTGTACGAGCTGTACGGAGCGGAGCCGCGCGTGTACGAGCTGTACGGACCAGAGCCGCACGTGTACAAGCTGTACAGAGCGGAGCCGTGCATGTACGAGGTGTGCAGAGCGGAGCCGCGCGTGTACGAGGTGTGTTGAGCAGAGCCACGCGTGTACGAGGTGTGCGGAGCAGAGCCGCACGTGTACGAGTGTGTGGAGCTTAGCCGCTCGTGTACGAGGTGTACGGAGCGGAGCCACGCATGTACGAGGTGTATGGAGCGGAGACACGCGTGTATGAGGTGTGCGGAGCGGATCCATGCGTGTACAAGGTGTACGGAGTGGAGCCGCGCGTGTAGGAGCTGTAAGGAGCGGAGCCGCGCGTGTACGAACTGTACGGAGCGGAGCCGTGCGTATACGACGTGTGCAGAGCGGAGCTGCGCGTGTACAAAGTGTATGGAGCGGAACCGTGCGTGTACGAGGTGTGCGGAGCAGAGCTGCGCGTGTACGAGTGTGCGATGCCGCACGTGTACAAGGTGTGCAAAGCAGAGCCGCACGTGTATGAGGTGTGTGGAGCGGAGCCGTGCGTGTACAAGGTGAGCGGAGCCGCGCGTGTACGAGGTGTGTGGAGCGGAGCCGTGCGTGTTCGAGGTGTACAGAGCAGAGCACTGCGTGTACGAGTGTGCGCAGCGGAGCCGCACGTGTACGAAATGTGCAGAGCAGAGCAGCGCGTGTACGAGGTGTGTGGAGCGGAGACACGCGTGTACGAGGTGTGTGGAGCTGAGCCGCGCGTGTACGAGGTGTGTGGAGCACAGCCGCGCATGTATGAGGTGCGCGGAGCTGAGCGGATCCGCACGTGTACAAGGTGTACGGAGCAGAGCCGCGCGTGTACGAGCTGTACGGAGCGGAACCGTGCGTGTACGAGGTGTGCAGAGCGGAGCCGCACGTGTACGAGGTGTGTGGAGCAGAGACATGCATGTACGAGGTGTACAGAGCAGAGACATGCATGTACGAGGTGTACAGAGCAGATCCGCGCGTGTACGAGCTGCACGGAGCGGAGCCGAGCGTGTACGAGTTGTACGGAGCGGAGTCGCGCATGTACGAGTGTTTGAAGCGGAGCTGCGTGTGTAAGAGGTGTACACAGTGGAGCCGAGTGTGTACGAGGTGTACGGAGCTGAGTCGCGCTTGTACGAGTGTGCGGAGCAGAGTCGCGCGTGTACGAACTGTATGGAGCAGAGTCGCGCGTGTACGAGTGTGCGAAACGGAGCTGCGTGTGTACGAGGTGTACAGAGTGGAGCCGAGTGTGTACGAGGTGTACGGAGCTGAGTCGCGCTTGTATGATTTGTGCAGAGCATAGCCGCGCGTGTGCGAGGTGTACAGAGCAGCGCGTGTACGAGTGTGCAGAGCTGGAGCGGAGCCGCATGTGTACGAGATGTACGGAGCGAAGCCACGCGTTTACGAGGTGTACGGAGAGGAGCCACGCGTGTACGAGGTGTACAGAGCGGAGCCGCGCGTGTACGACCTGCACGGAGCGGAGCCGAGCGTGTACGGAGCTGAGTTGCGCGTGTACGAGTGTACAGAGTGGAGCCGAGTGTGTACAAGGTGTACGGAGCGGAGTCGTGCTTGTATGATGTGTGCGGAGCGGAGCCACGCGTGTACGAGGTGTATGGAGCAGAGCTGCGCAATTACAAGTCTGCGGAGCGGAGCCGCGCGTGTACGAGGTGTGCGGAGCGGAGCCACGCGTGTACGAGGTATACAGAGCAGAGCAGCGCGTGTCCGAGTGTGCAGAGCAGAGTCGGACGTGTACGAGGTGTACGGAGCGGAGCCACGCGTGTAGGAGGTGTACGGAGCGGAGCCGCGTGTGTACTAGGTGTACAGAGTGGTGCCGCGCATGTACGATTTGTACGAAGCTGAGCCGCGCGTGTACAAGACGTACGGAGCAGCGTCGTGTGTGTACGATGTGTGCGGAGCAGAGACGCGCGTGTACGAGTATGCGGAGCGGAGCCGCCCGTGTACGAGATGTGCAGAGCGGAGCCGCGCGTGTACGAGATGTGCAGAGCGGAGCCGCGCGTGTACGAAGTGTACAGAGCAGAGCAGCGCGTGTACGAGTGTGCGGAGCTGGAGCGGAACCTCGCGTGTACGAGATGTATGGAGCGGAGACACGCGTGTATGAGGTGTGCGGAGTGGATCCACGCGTGTACAAGGAGTATGGAGCGGAGCAGCGAGTGTATGAGCTGTATGGAGCAGAGCCGTGCGTGTACGAGGTGTGCATAGCGGAGGCGCGCGTGTATGAAGTGTATGGAGCGGAGCTGTGCGTGTACGAGGTGTGCGGAGCCGCACATGTACGAGTGTGTGGAGGCCAGCGTGTATGAGGTGTGCAGAGCGGAGCCGCGCGTGTACGAGTGTGCGGAGTGGAGCTGCGCGTGTACGAGGTGTGCGGAGTGGAGCCGCGCGTGTACGAGGTGTGTGGAGTGGAGACACGCTTGTACGAGGTGTGTGGAGCGGAGACACGCGTGTACGAGGTCTGTGGAGCAGAGCCAATCGTGTACGAGGTGTATGGAGCGGAGCCGCGCGTGTACGAGGTGTGCAGAGTGGAGCGGATCCGCGCGTCTACAAAGTGTACGGAGCGGAGCTGCGCGTGTACGAGCTGTACGGAGCGGAGCCGCGCGTGTACGAGCTGTACGGACCAGAGCCGCACGTGTACAAGCTGTACAGAGCGGAGCCGTGCATGTACGAGGTGTGCAGAGCGGAGCCGCGCGTGTACGAGGTGTGTTGAGCAGAGCCACGCGTGTACGAGGTGTGCGGAGCAGAGCCGCACGTGTACGAGTGTGTGGAGCTTAGCCGCTCGTGTACGAGGTGTACGGAGCGGAGCCACGCATGTACGAGGTGTATGGAGCGGAGACACGCGTGTATGAGGTGTGCGGAGCGGATCCATGCGTGTACAAGGTGTACGGAGTGGAGCCGCGCGTGTAGGAGCTGTAAGGAGCGGAGCCGCGCGTGTACGAACTGTACGGAGCGGAGCCGTGCGTATACGACGTGTGCAGAGCGGAGCTGCGTGTGTACAAAGTGTATGGAGCGGAACCGTGCGTGTACGAGGTGTGCGGAGCAGAGCTGCGCGTGTACGAGTGTGCGATGCCGCACGTGTACAAGGTGTGCAAAGCAGAGCCGCACGTGTATGAGGTGTGTGGAGCGGAGCCGTGCGTGTACAAGGTGAGCGGAGCCGCGCGTGTACGAGGTGTGTGGAGCGGAGCCGTGCGTGTTCGAGGTGTACAGAGCAGAGCACTGCGTGTACGAGTGTGCGCAGCGGAGCCGCACGTGTACGAAATGTGCAGAGCAGAGCAGCGCGTGTACGAGGTGTGTGGAGCGGAGACACGCGTGTACGAGGTGTGTGGAGCTGAGCCGCGCGTGTACGAGGTGTGTGGAGCACAGCCGCGCATGTATGAGGTGCGCGGAGCTGAGCGGATCCGCACGTGTACAAGGTGTACGGAGCAGAGCCGCGCGTGTACGAGCTGTACGGAGCGGAACCGTGCGTGTACGAGGTGTGCAGAGCGGAGCCGCACGTGTACGAGGTGTGTGGAGCAGAGACATGCATGTACGAGGTGTACAGAGCAGAGACATGCATGTACGAGGTGTACAGAGCAGATCCGCGCGTGTACGAGCTGCACGGAGCGGAGCCGAGCGTGTACGAGTTGTACGGAGCGGAGTCGCGCATGTACGAGTGTTTGAAGCGGAGCTGCGTGTGTAAGAGGTGTACACAGTGGAGCCGAGTGTGTACGAGGTGTACGGAGCTGAGTCGCGCTTGTACGAGTGTGCGGAGCAGAGTCGCGCGTGTACGAACTGTATGGAGCAGAGTCGCGCGTGTACGAGTGTGCGAAACGGAGCTGCGTGTGTACGAGGTGTACAGAGTGGAGCCGAGTGTGTACGAGGTGTACGGAGCTGAGTCGCGCTTGTATGATTTGTGCAGAGCATAGCCGCGCGTGTGCGAGGTGTACAGAGCAGCGCGTGTACGAGTGTGCAGAGCTGGAGCGGAGCCGCATGTGTACGAGATGTACGGAGCGAAGCCACGCGTTTACGAGGTGTACGGAGAGGAGCCACGCGTGTACGAGGTGTACAGAGCGGAGCCGCGCGTGTACGACCTGCACGGAGCGGAGCCGAGCGTGTACGGAGCTGAGTTGCGCGTGTACGAGTGTACAGAGTGGAGCCGAGTGTGTACAAGGTGTACGGAGCGGAGTCGTGCTTGTATGATGTGTGCGGAGCGGAGCCACGCGTGTACGAGGTGTATGGAGCAGAGCTGCGCAATTACAAGTCTGCGGAGCGGAGCCGCGCGTGTACGAGGTGTGCGGAGCGGAGTCACGCGTGTACGAGGTATACAGAGCAGAGCAGCGCGTGTCCGAGTGTGCAGAGCAGAGTCGGACGTGTACGAGGTGTACGGAGCGGAGCCACGCGTGTAGGAGGTGTACGGAGCGGAGCCGCGTGTGTACTAGGTGTACAGAGTGGTGCCGCGCATGTACGATTTGTACGAAGCTGAGCCGCGCGTGTACAAGACGTACGGAGCAGCGTCGTGTGTGTACGATGTGTGCGGAGCAGAGACGCGCGTGTACGAGTATGCGGAGCGGAGCCGCCCGTGTACGAGATGTGCAGAGCGGAGCCGCGCGTGTACGAGATGTGCAGAGCGGAGCCGCGCGTGTACGAAGTGTACAGAGCAGAGCAGCGCGTGTACGAGTGTGCGGAGCTGGAGCGGAACCTCGCGTGTACGAGATGTATGGAGCGGAGACACGCGTGTATGAGGTGTGCGGAGTGGATCCACGCGTGTACAAGGAGTATGGAGCGGAGCAGCGAGTGTATGAGCTGTATGGAGCAGAGCCGTGCGTGTACGAGGTGTGCATAGCGGAGGCGCGCGTGTATGAAGTGTATGGAGCGGAGCTGTGCGTGTACGAGGTGTGCGGAGCCGCACATGTACGAGTGTGTGGAGGCCAGCGTGTATGAGGTGTGCAGAGCGGAGCCGCGCGTGTACGAGTGTGCGGAGTGGAGCTGCGCGTGTACGAGGTGTGCGGAGTGGAGCCGCGCGTGTACGAGGTGTGTGGAGTGGAGACACGCTTGTACGAGGTGTGTGGAGCGGAGACACGCGTGTACGAGGTCTGTGGAGCAGAGCCAATCGTGTACGAGGTGTACGGAGAGGAGACAATCGTGTACGAGGTGTACGGAGCGGAGCCGCGCGTGTACGAGGTGTGCAGAGTGGAGCGGATCCGCGCGTCTACAAAGTGTACGGAGCGGAGCTGCGCGTGTACGAGCTGTACGGAGCGGAGCCGCGCGTGTATGAGCTGTACGGACCAGAGCCGCACGTGTACAAGCTGTACAGAGCGGAGCCGTGCATGTACGAGGTGTGCAGAGCGGAGCCGCGCGTGTACGAGGTGTGCTGAGCGGAGCCACGCGTGTACGAGGTGTGCGGAGCAGAGCCGCACGTGTACGAGTGTGTGGAGCTTAGCCGCTCGTGTACGAGGTGTATGGAGCGGAGACACGCGTGTATGACGTGTGCGGAGCGGATCCATGCGTGTACAAGGTGTACGGAGTGGAGCCGCGCGTGTAGGAGCTGTAAGGAGCCGAGCCGCGCGTGTACGAACTGTACGGAGCGGAGCCGTGCGTATACGACGTGTGCAGAGCGGAGCTGCGCGTGTACAAAGTGTATCGAGCGGAACCGTGCGTGTACGAGGTGTGCGGAGCAGAGCTGCGCGTGTACGAGTGTGCGGTGCCGCACGTGTACAAGGTGTGCAAAGCAGAGCCGCACGTGTATGAGGTGTGTGGAGCGGAGCCGCGAGTGTACGTGGTGTGTGGAGCGGAGACACGCGTGTACGAGGTGTGTGGAGCGGAGCCGTGCGTGTACAAGGTGTGCGGAGTGGAGCCGCGCGTGTACGAGGTGTGTGGAGCGGAGCCGCGCATGTACGAGGTGTGTGGAGCGGAGCCGTGCGTGTTCGAGGTGTACAGAGCAGAGCACTGCGTGTACGAGTGGATCCGCGCGTGTACGAGTGTGCGCAGCGGAGCCGCACGTGTACGAAATGTGCAGAGCAGAACAGCGCGTGTACGAGGTGTGTGGAGCAAAGACACGCGTGTACGAGGTGTGTGGAGCTGAGCCGCGCGTGTACGAGGTGTGTGGAGCACAGCCGCGCATGTATGAGGTGCGCGGAGCGGATCCGCACGTGTACAAGGTGTACGGAGCGGAGCCGCGCGTGTACAAGGTGTATGGAGCGGAGCCGCGCGTGTACGAGCTGTACGGAGAGGAGCCGCGCGTGTACGAGCTGTACGGAGCGGAACCGTGCGTGTACGAGGTGTGCAGAGCGGAGCCGCACGTGTACGAGGTGTGTGGAGCAGAGACACGCATGTACGAGGTGTGTGGAGCAGAGCCGCACGTGTACGAGGTGTGTGGAGCGGAGTCGAGCGTGTACGATGTGTGTGGAGCGGAGACACGCGTGTATGAGGTGTGTGGAGCTGAGCCGCGCGTGTACGAGGTGTACGGAGCGGAGCCGAGCGTGTATGAGGTGTACGGAGCAGAGCCGCACGTGTACAAGGCGTGCGGAGCCGCGCGTGTACAAGGTGTGCGGAGCGGAGCCGCGCGTGTACGAGGTGTGTGGAGCGGAGCCGTGCGTGTTCGAGGTGCATAGAGCAGAGCACTGCGTGTACGAGTGTGCGGAGCGGATCCGCGCGTGTCCGAGTGTGCGCAGAGGAGCCGCGCGTGTACGAAATGTGCAGAGCAAAGCAGCGCGTGTACGAGGTGTGTGGAGCTGAGCCGTGCGTGTACGAGGTGTGTGAAGCACAGCCGCGCGTGTATGAGGTGCGCGGAGCGGAGCGGATTCGCACGTGTACAAGGTGTACGGAGCGGAGCCGCGCGTGTGCAAGGTGTAAGGAGCAGAGCCGTACGTGTACGAGCTGTACGGAGCGGAGCCGCGCGTGTACGAGGTGTACGGAGCGGAACCATGCGTGTACGAGGTGTACGGAGCGGAGCCACGCGTGTAGGAGGTGTATGGAGCAGAGTCTCCAGTCTCCGAGTGTGCGGAGCGGAGCCGCGTGTGTATGAGATGTAAGGAGCAGAGCAGCGCATGTACGAGTGTGCGGAGCGGAGCCGCGAGTGTACGAGGTGTACAGAGCAGAGTCACACGTGTATGAGGGGTACGGAGCAGAGCTGCGCATGTACGAGGTGTACGGAGCAGAGCCGCGCATGTACGAGTGTGCGGAGCGGAGCCACGCGTGTACGAGTGTGCGGAGCGGAGCCGCGAGTGTACGAGGTGTACGGAGCAGAGACGCGCGTGTACGAGGTGTACGGAGCAGAGCCGCGCGTATACGAGTGTGCGGAGCCGCGGGTGTACGAAGTGTACAGAGCAGAGCCGCGCGTGTACGAGTGTGCGGAGCGGAGCCGCGTGTGTGCGAGATGTAAGGTGCAGAGCTGCGCGTGTATGAGTGTGCGGAGCGGAGCCGCGAGTGTACGAGGTGTTCGGAGCAGTCACGCGTGTATGAGGTGTACGGTGCAGAGCCGCGCGTGTACGAGGTGTACGGAGCAGAGCCGCGCGTGTACGAGTGTGCGAAGCGGAGCCGCCCATGTACGAGTGTGCGGAGCGGAGCCACGCGTGTACGAGGTGTACAGAGCAGAGCCGCACGTGTACGAGGTGTACAGAGCAGAGCAGCGAGTGTACGACGTGTAAGGAGCGGACCCACGCGTGTACGAGGTGTATGGAGCGGAGCCGCCCGTGTATGAGGTGTGCAGAGCGGAGCCGCGCATGTACGAGGTGTGCAGAGCAGAGCCGCACGTGTACGCGGTGTACAGAGCAGAGCAGCGAGTGTACGACGTGTAAGGAGCGGAGCCACGCGTGTACGAGGTGTATGGAGCGGAGCCGCACGTGTATGAGGTGTGCAGAGCGGAGCCGCGCATGTACGAGGTGTGCAGAGCAGAGCCATACGTGTACGAGGTGTACAGAGCAGAGCAGCGCATGTACGACGTGTAAGGAGCGGAGCCACGCGTGTACGAGATGGAGCGAAACCGTGCGTGTATGAGGTGTGCGGAGCAGAGTCGCGCATTTACAAGGTGAGCAGAGCAGCGCGTGTACGAGGTGTACGGAGCGGAACCGCACGTCTACGATGTGTGCGGAGCGGAGTGGAGCCGCACGTGTACAAGGTGTACGGAGAGACGCCGCCAAGTACGAGGTGTACGGAGCAAAACTGCGCAAGTACGAGGTGTACGGAGCGTAGACGTGCGTGTACAAGGTGTGCAGAGCAGAGCAGCGCGTGTACGAGTGTTCAGAGTGGAGCGGAGCCGCGCATGTACGAGGTGTACGGAGTGGAGCCACGCTTGTATGAAGAGTACGGACCGGAGCCACGCGTTTACGAAGTGTACGGAGCAGAGCCGCGCGTGTTCGAGGTGTACAGAGCGGAGCCGCGCGTGTACGAGTGTGCGGAGCGGAGTCGCGTGTGTACGAGGTGTACGGAGCAGAGTCACGCGTGTACAAAGCAGAGCTGCACGTGTACGAGGTGTACGAAGCAGAGCCGCGCGTGTACGAGTGTGTGGAATGGAGCCGCCCGTGTACGAGGTGTACCGAGCGGAGCCGCACGTTTACGAGGTGTCTCTGCATACAGCTGAATTTTACCACCACAAAAGGACTAGGTGGACTCTGGCTAGCAACAGAAAAAAAATTATATTTTTTTTACTGTGCATACAAATCAATTTCACCCCCAAAAAATGATAAGGTGGGCTACTATAGCTTGCGCTATCACACTGGCAAATTATAAAAATATATTTTTGTGTTCTGCACTCAGCTCTGTATAACAGCTGAATTTCAATCCCACAAAATGAAAAGGTGTGCTAGTCTTTATTAAAGCCATAAAAATTAAATAAAAAGTTGAATAAAATGTAACACTAAAGCCAAGTTCACACAACATGAAGACTGCATTTTTTTATGCAGGTGTCCGCACCATACAACAAAATAACAATCTTATTATTGTGTGTTTGCTGAGTTTCTTTTGAGTTTTCCCCCTTAAAATGTGTTTTGGTGAAGCTGTGAATCTACATTTTTAATACTACAGAAAAACTTAGATTTTTGAGCTTAAAAATGTTTTTTTTTTTTACAGGCTCCACAGAGGCTTATATATATATATAATAAAATGCATGAAATCCGCACAGTTCAGCAGCGTCTTTAGACTCACTGCAGGCGTAGATTTCATTAAATCACATCCACTGCACTTGCACATTTAGGCCGTGTTCAGATGTAGCATAAGTGCTGTGTTTTTTCAGCTGCTTTTTTGGAACAGTCATTTTGCAGCATTTAAATGGCCAAGAAAAGTGGATGTGATTTCATGAAAGCGGCTCTGTGGTCTGAAGACGCTGCTGATCTGTACGGTTATGGTTTATTTTACGTCTAGAGGCTTCTATGTGGAGCCTAAAAAGAGAGAAAACGCAGGTAAAAAGACTGCAGGTACCTTAAGAGCAGAATCAAAGCCATTCTGTATTATAACAAAAAATGAACAATGCGGCTTCACATCTGCACCAAAAAACATCAAATAAGGGGGAAAAGGCATAAAAAATGCAGCAAGTACGCAATAATCAGAGAAGATTGTTATTGTGTAGTTTGGTGTGGACATCTGCAGAAAACAAAAAAAAAATACAGTATTTATTCAACATGTGAACACGGCCTTGCAGACACAAAAAAGCCAATGTCAAATAGTGAAGCTACATAAAGATGAGAAAGTTGAATGGACAGAAAATAAATCCATAGATCCCAAGTGAAAGAAGCACGACGCACAGATGACACCATGCCAGCCTCATCAAAAGTCACGCCGGATGAGGTAAGGTTAGTAGTGACGCATGAGCGTGTTCTCTTAACCCTCTCACAGAGCATGCTCAGGTGCTGCCTGAGTATTTTCGGCATCTATGCTCGAGCCGCCGCGGCTGCATGTGTCGCAGCTGTTAGACAGCTGTGACACATGCAGGGATTGCATGTTTGTTAGGCAATCCCTGCATGTGTCACAGCTGTCTAACAGCCCCAGCGGCCCGAGCATAGATACCGAGCACGCCGAAAATACTCGGGCAGCAACCGAGCATGCTCGGTGAAAGGGTAAACTGAGCACGCTCGTGCAACACTATAGGTAAGAGATTCGTGGCCTCCTGTCCAGCGTCCCATGAATTGATCCTCTCAGCTCTAGTTCCAACTGTCCCGGATACGGTGAACAGCCCCGTATAAATAAACTAGCTACTGTGAGCGAAATACGCTCTCTTCTATGCCTTCCGAACTCCAAATTAATAAGATTTGTTTTACGAGCGCTCGGGAAATTAATACAGCACAGCCTTGTATGGTGTACTAGAAAAGACTTCTGCTTTATTAGCACATGTGGCACTTTAAATAGGGTCAGAGACAAAGGAATAGTTCCCTCTGACCTATGAACCAATAGTAACCTTAAGGGAGTGAATAGTAATGTGAAACCTCACTACCCATCAGTGTTACCTGATGACCATTACATAAGAGTGAAAACAAAATGGATACCACAGAGAAACAAGATGGATTCTTTTCTCTCACACTACTGAATCCGTTCTACACCTGGGTGGCGAGCATCTTTATTGGTATATGGTCTCCCATGCTGGTATGTGCTGCCCCCCTCCTGGTATTTGTGCTGCCCCTATCATCCTATACTGGGATGCATGGCACCTCTCACCCCCCAATCCTGGTATGCGTGGCCCCCCTCATCCCCCAATGCTGGTATGTGTGGCCCCCTCATCCCCCAATCCTGGTATGCATAGTACCCCTCATCCCCCAATCCTGGTATGCGTGGCCCCCCTCATTGCCCAATGCTGGTATGCGTGGCACCCCTCATCCCCAATCCTGGTATGCATGGCACCCCTCATCCCCAATCCTGGTATGCATGGCACCCCTCATCCCCCAATCCTGGTATGTATGGCATCCCTCATCCTCTAATCCTGGTATGCATAGGGCCCCTCATCCCCCAATCCTGGTATGGATGGGGCCCCTCACCCCCCAATCCTGGTATGTATGGGCCCCTTACCCCCCAATCCTGGTATGTATGGCATCCCTCATCCCCCAATCCTGGTATGCATGGCGTCCCTCATCCCCCAATCCTGGTATGCATGGCGTCCCTCATCCCCCAATCCTGGTATGCATGGCATCCCTCATCCCCCAATCCTGGTATGCATGGCGTCCCTCATCCCCCAATCCTGATATGCATGGCGTCCCTCACCCCCCCAATCCTGGTATGCATGGCGTCCCTCACCCCCCAATCCTGGTATGTGTGGCCCCCTCATCTCTTTCACGCTGCACACACATACAAAAAAATAAACACTTATACTCACCTTTCTTCCCTGTGCTCCAGCGCTGCTGTGTCCTGCTCTGCCGGGGGAGGAGTGCGGCGCCGGAGTACGTGCGTGCCCATACCGCGCTGTCCGGCGCCACTTTGCTGAAGAGACACTGCAAATGTGTCTTCAGTAAAATGGCGCTGGATAGCGCTATGCGCATGCGCCGATCCGACGCCTCACTCCTGCCCCGGTCTCTGGCGAAGAGAGAGGCGCCGCGACAACGCTCCTCCCGGTCAGGTAAGTATATGAGTATGCATTCAGTGTCTAGGCATACCGCGATCTCCGGCGCCATACACTGCTCTTACCTGTAACGGCTCCATGCGTTCTTCTGTCTAGAGCCAGACTGCGCGTCACACATGCGCAGTCTATCGAGGCTTCAGACAGAGGGACGCTTAGCTGATTATATTATAGATATAATTATAACACTGTTTATCAATGTACTATATTTTGTTGCTGTGGTGCTCTTTCAGTCATATTTTGATTTATTTTTTTATCTGCAGCATGTGGTCTGAAGAGCGGCAGGCACAATCTAGTACCGTCCTCCCGTGCGGTCTGAGGCACGGCAGGCACAATCTAGTACCGTCCTCCCGTGCAGTCTGAGGCACGGCAGGCACAATCTAGTACCGTTCTCCCGTGTGGTCTGAGGCACGGCAGGCACAATCTAGTACCGTCCTCCCGTGCAGTCTGAGGCACGGCAGGCACAATCTAGTACCGTCCTCCCGTGTGGTCTGAGGCACGGCAGGCACAATCTAGTACCGTCCTCCCGTGTGGTCTGAGGCACGGCAGGCACAATCTAGTACCGTCCTCTCGTGTGGTCTGAGGCACGGCAGGCACTATCTAGTACCGTCCTCTCGTGCGGTCTGAGGCACGGCAGGCACAATCTAGTACCGTCCTCTCGTGTGGTCTGAAGCACGGCAGGCACAATCTAGTACCGTCCTCCCGTGTGGTCTGAGGCACGGCAGGCACAATCTAGTACCGTCCTCCCGTGTGGTCTGAAGAGCGGCAGGCACTATCTAGTACCGTCCTCCCGTGCAGTCTGAAGAGCGGCAGGCACTATCTAGTACCGTCCTCCCGTGCGGTCTGAAGAGCGGCAGGCACTATCTAGTACCGTCCTCCCGTGTGCTCTGAGGCACGGCAGGCACAATCTAGTACCGTCCTCCCGTGCGGTCTGAAGCACGGCAGGCACAATCTAGTACCGTCCTCTCGTGTGGTCTGAGGCACGGCAGGCACTATCTAGTACCGTCCTCCCGTGCGGTCTGAAGAGCGGCAGGCACTATCTAGTACCGTCCTCCCGTGTGCTCTGAGGCACGGCAGGCACAATCTAGTACCGTCCTCCCGTGCGGTCTGAAGCACGGCAGGCACAATCTAGTACAGTCCTCTCGTGTGGTCTGGGGCACGGCAGGCACTATCTAGTACCGTCCTCCCGTGTGGTCTGGGGCACGGCAGGCACTATCTAGTACCGTCCTCTCGTGTGGTCTGGGGCACGGCAGGCACTATCTAGTACCGTCCTCCCGTGTGGTCTGAGGCACGGCAGGCACAATCTAGTACAGTCCTCCCGTGTGGTCTGAAGAGCGGCAGGCACTATCTAGTACCGTCCTCCCGTGTGGTCTGAGGCACGGCAGGCACAATCTAGTACCGTCCTCCCGTGCGCTCTGAGGCATGGCAGGCACAATCTAGTACAGTCCTCCCGTGTGGTCTGAGGCACGGTAGGCACAATCTAGTACCGTCCTCCCGTGCGGTCTGAGGCACGGCAGGCACAATCTAGTACCGTCCTCTCGTGTGGTCTGAGGCACGGCAGGCACAATCTAGTACCGTCCTCCCGTGCGGTCTGAGGCACGGCAGGCACAATCTAGTACCGTCCGACTTCTTTACAGCACTCTAGGGCATACAGGTGGTGGTCGTACTTTATATGGGGAAAAACAGGTGACAGGTTCCCTTAAGGCTGTGTGCCCACGATGCATTTTTTAAGCAAAAACGCTGCAGAAACGCTTAAAAAACACATGGTAGAAGGCCTGCCATGTTCCCCAATGATAATCCGCTTGTGCTGTGCACATGCTGCGGAAATTTCCTCTGCGGATCATCATTGCGGAAAAAAACACAGCACTATCAATTATTTTGCGGAAGTGCTGCATTTTCGCCGCCATTGACTTGCATTAGATCGCATGGATTACGCATCACTGTATATGTAGATGCGCATTCCATGCGTTCTAGTGTGCGGATGGTACCCAGGTATAGAGGAGAGGAGACCGTCCTCCGGACCAGGGTACCATAGAAAACTGTAAAGAAAAAAAAAAGAATAAAATAAAAAATAAATATATACTTACCTTCTGGCGGCCCCCCGCTGCACTCCTCCTCTCATGCCGGCAGTTCGCGATGTACTGAAGGACCTGTGCTGACATTATAGTCATGTGACAGGTCACGCGACGCTGACGTCGGCAGGTCCTTCAGTGTATCGCTGCTGGCAAGGGAGAACGGAGGGAAAGCAGGACACCGGGGGCCATCAGAGGGTAAGTATATATTTATTTTTTTAACATTCTTTCGTCACACTATATAAATCCTTGCCGGTTGCATGGATTTATTTAGTGTGACCAAGTTGTCAAACACTTTCCAAGTGATGCTAAAATCGCTTGGAAAGCGCTTGACAACCCGCAAGCGGAAATGCAAGTGAAGAACGCTTCACTTCCGCTTGTCCCTGGCAGCAAAACGCATGTACAATCCGCATGCATAATCCGCATGTACAATCCGCATTGTGATGCAGCAGGCATCCCTTTAATGGTTCAGTGTGTGTTTTGACGGACCACGTACCTCCCTCAGCTGACTGGTCACATGACTGTGACATCACACAGGTCCTTTTGCACAACAGAAGGTCTGGACATGTGACTGTGAGATAAGCACAGGTCCTGTGGCTGTTTCTATAGGATATAAAAACCCTGGTAATTTGAGACAGAAGTATGCAGGGGTGCAATGGGTGTGATAGGCGTGAGGCCTGTTACCTGTTACCTGTTACCTGTTACCTGTTACCTGTTACCTGTTACCTGTTACCTGTTACCTGTTACCTGTTACCTGTTACCTGTTACCTGTTACCTGTTACCTGTTACCTGTATGTGTGGCACCGTGTGAGGCCTGATGAAGCTTGGTGGGCTCCTGGAGGGTGAAGCCTGGATCCTTGTGTGTGTAAGCGATGCCAGTAAGCCTTGGAGAGCCAGAGGCTTTGGAGGATAAGCGTCCTGGAGGGCAGAGCCTAGATCTGTGTGTGTGAGAGATGCCAGTGGCCTTGGACGGGACAAGGGCTGGAGACCACGTGTGGTAAGCTGTAGAGCCACAGCGGTGGCGGAACCAAATGGACTGAAGCAGCTAAAACCTGACAAAGGTAATACACTTTGTTATATGGACATTGCTATAGTATTACCTTGCTGAAGGCTGTATCTGAAGCCAAGTGGGCCTGTCTGCCACTTGAGCTCGTGGACATTATATGTGTGAACTGCGGTTTATGAAGTATAATAAACTGCTGAAGTGTGAAACCCGGAAAGACATTGCTGGTGTGCATTAATTGACGTGCTGCAGCGAGTATTCCCCAGGATGATGACTAGCGCTGCCTTACAGCATGCACGATCCGCATGCACGATCCGCATGCACGATCCGCATGCACGATCTGCATGGACAATCCGCATGCTCGATCCGCATGCACGATCCGCATGCGTTTTTTTCTGCCAGGGAGTTGCAGAAAATCTCAGGATAAAATCCTGAGCATTTCTGCATCGTGGGCACACAGCCTAAAGCAGGTTTTCATCTATGCAGCTTGTACAAGTGAACTTCATTGTTTGAAAAGTGGGTTACCTGTCTAAGCCATGTTATTATAGTACCTTTTATATGGTTTACACAGGTGCATCATGGGCTTTTCCTGCCCTATGAGTAAAATGAAAGGCTAAAATACAATGTGGAAGCTTAATCAGAGAAATGTTTTATTTACATTCAGAACAGGTTTAAAAGAAACAAAATAACCATTACCACAGAAATCTCAAACGTTTAATTGTAGAAATATTATAGAAATAACATTTTACCATTATGTATAGAAATAATTCTAATTTTATAAAAGTGCATTTATGGGAGGATTGTGGGTAAGGTCTTTGGCTTTGCCCCGACCCCCCGGCCTGCCTCCGGTGTCTGATGTCTCAGCGTCCTGGAACTGAGATCATGATGCTGCTTTGGATAGCAAATCAATAGCCTTGAAAAACCCAGGAATAAGGGAAGGGGGTCTTTAGGGAAATTGGTCTCGAAAACAAGGCAGCGTGGAAAAATCTATTTTGTGGCTGTAGTCGACAACATCTCAGACCCAAGCGTTGTTGACTACTGAGAGCCTCTCATCCTGGAACCAAAGGAGACGGCCGCCCACCCTGAGAAACATCCCAGGTGGGAATCTTCTAGATCCGGGTCTGGCAGACCAGCGCTGGTGGGTTCGTTGATGCCAGGAGGGGGCTAGCCTAAAGGAAGGTCTCTTCTTTTCCTGGTGGGCCGGAGTGTTGTCCTTTTGGTTGCTTTTCTACACTGAAAATTTCCGAAAGGACCATAACTGGACTGTGCGTCTCTTGGGAGGAGGGCATTTGGCCCTCTGTTGCAGAAACAAAATACTCTTACCCCCCATGGCATTAGAGATCATCTTATCTAGCTCTTCGAAAAGGCAGGAGCCCTGGAAGGTGAGGCTGGTGGACTTTTTGGAAGCTGAATACAAGTTCCATGATTTCAGCTATGAGGCCATGGGGATGGTGATGTTGCCGGCTGCCAGGGCTGAATAGGGGGCTGCAGGGGGGCGGGCACACTCTCCTTATGGGGTCTCTGGGGGGATATAATGTTTGCAGGGGGCCATCCGCTGCATCATCCCCCCCCCCCCCACAAGCGTGCATCATCCCCCCCCCCCCCACAAGCGTGCATCATCCCCCCCCCCACAAGCGTGCATCGTCCGCCCCCCCCCCACAAGCGTGCATCGTCCGCCCCCCCCCACGCGTGCATCGTCCGCCCCCCCCCACAAGCGTGCATCGTCCGCCCCCCCCCACAAGCGTGCATCGTCCGCCCCCCCCACAAGCGTGCATCATCCGCCCCCCCCCCACAAGCGTGCATCATCCGCCCCCCCCCACAAGCGTGCATCATCCACCCCCCCCCACAAGCGTGCATCATCCACCCCCCCCCACAAGCGTGCATCATCCGCCCCCCCCCCCACAAGCGTGCATCATCCGCCCCCCCCCCCACAAGCGTGCATCATCCGCCCCCCCCCCCACAAGCGTGCATCATCCGCCCCCCCCCCACAAGCGTGCATCATCCGCCCCCCCCACAAGCGTGCATCATCCGCCCCCCCCACAAGCGTGCATCATCCGCCCCCCCCCACAAGCGTGCATCATCCGCCCCCCCCCACAAGCGTGCATCATCCGCCCCCCCACAAGCGTGCATCATCCGCCCCCCCACAAGCGTGCATCATCTGCCCCCCCACAAGCGTGCATCATCTGCCCCCCCACAAGCGTGCATCATCTGCCCCCCCACAAGCGTGCATCATCTGCCCCCCCACAAGCGTGCATCATCAAGCCCGCAGCATCCCCCCCAGAATACCTCCAGAGCCCGCAGCATGCCCTCAGTATCCCCACAGAGCACCCAGAGCCCGCAGCATGCACCCAGAGCCCCCACAAGCCTGCAGCATCCCTCCAGAGCAACCACCAGCCCGCAGCATGCCCCCACCAGAGCCATAGACATGCCACCACAGCCCGCAGCATCCCCACAGAGCCCCCACATGCGTGCATCATCAGGCCCCCCCCAGCGTCCCCACAAACCCGCAGCATTCCTCCAGAGCCACCACCAGCCCGCAGCATGCCCACACAGCCCCCACCAGAGCAATAGACATGCCACCACAGCCCGCAGCATGCCCCCAGCATCCCCACCAGCCCGCAGCATCCCTCCAGAGCCACCACCAGCCCGTAGCATGCCCATAGAGCCCCCACCATGCCCTCAGCATCCCCACCAGCCCGCAGCATCCCCCCAGAGCCACCACGAGCCCGCAGCATCCCTCCAGAGCCCCCACCAGCCCGCAGCATGCCTAGACAGCCCCCACTAGAGCAATAGACATGCCACCACAGCCCGCAGCATGCCCCCAGCATCCCCCCAGAGCCACCACCAGCCCGCAGCATCCCCCCAGAGCCACCACGAGCCAGCAGCATCCCTCCAGAGCCCCCACCAGCCCGCAGTATGCCCCCACAAGCCAGCAGCATTCTTCCAGAGCCACCACCAGCCCGTAGCATGCCCACGGAGCTCCCAGAGCCCCCCCAAGCGTGCATCATCCGCCCCCCCCCCCAAGCGTGCATCATCCGCCCCCCCCCCAAGCGTGCATCATCCGCCCCCCCCCCAAGCGTGCATCATCCGCCCCCCCCCAAGCGTGCATCATCCGCCCCCCCCCAAGCGTGCATCATCCGCCCCCCCCCCAAGCGTGCATCATCCGCCCCCCCCCAAGCGTGCATCATCCGCCCCCCCCACAAGCGTGCATCATCCGCCCCCCCCCACAAGCGTGCATCATCCGCCCCCCCCACAAGCGTGCATCATCCGCCCCCCCCACAAGCGTGCATCATCCGCCCCCCCACAAGCGTGCATCATCCGCCCCCCCCCACAAGCGTGCATCACCAAGCCCGCAGCATCCCCCCCAGAATACCTCCAGAGCCCGCAGCATGCCCTCAGCATCCCCACAGAGTACCCAGAGCCCCCACAAGCCTGCAGCTTCCCTCCAGAGGAACCACCAGCCCGCAGCATGCCCCCACCAGAGCCATAGACATGCCACCACAGCCCGCAGCATCCCCCCAGAGCCCCCACAAGCGTGCATCATCCGCCCCCCCACAAGCGTGCATCATCCGCCCCCCCCACAAGCGTGCATCATCCGCCCCCCCCACAAGCGTGCATCACCAAGCCCGCAGCATCCCCCCCCAGAATACCTCCAGAGCCCGCAGCATGCCCTCAGCATCCCAACAGAGCCCGCAGCATGCACCCAGGGCCCCCACAAGCCTGCAGCATCCCTCCAGAGCAACCACCAGCCCGCAGCATGCCCCCACCAGAGCCATAGACATGCCACCACAGCCCGCAGCATACCCCAGAGCCCCCACACGCGTGCATCATCCGACCCCCCCCCCCCCCCCAGAGCCCCCACACGGGTGCATCACCCCCCCCCGCAGATTACCTCCAGAGCCCGCAACATGCTCCCACAGAACCCGCACCAGCCCCATAGAGCACCCACGAGCCCGCAGCATGCCCCCAGAGCCACAAGCCCACAGCATGCCCCCACCATCCCCCACAGACCCGCAGCATCCCCCCAGAGCCACCACGAGCCCGCAGCATCCCTCCAGAGCCCCCACCAGCCAGCAGCATGCCCGCAGCATCCCTCCAGAGCCCCCACAAGCCCGCAGCATCCCTCCAGAGCCACCACCAGCCCGCAGCATGCCCACAGAGCCCCCACCAGAGCCATAGACATGCCACCACAGCCCGTAGCATCCCCACAGAGCTCCCAGAGCCCCCACACGCGTGCATCATCAGCCCCCACCAGCCCACAGCATGCCCCCACCATCCCCCACAGACCCGCAGCATCCCCCCCCCAGAGGCACCACCAGCCCGCAGCATCCCTCCAGAGCCCCCACCAGCCAGCATGCCCCCAGCATCCCTCCAGAGCCCCCACAAGCCCGCAGCATCCCTCCAGAGCCACCACCAGCCAGCAGCATGCCCACACAGCCCCCACCAGAGCAATAGACATGCCACCACAGCCCGCAGCATGCCCCCAGCATCCCCACCAGCCCGCTGCATCCCCCCAGAGCAACCATGAGCCCGCAGCATCCCCCCAGAGCCCAGCACTGACCTCCTCCTGAAGCTTCACCGTATCACTTTCTGCATGAATCTATGGCGTCTGGTGCTAAACTAGAACACGCCCATAATGCAGTCAGGACACGCCCACGGAAACGACGTCATACCTGGAAGGAGCCCATACATTCTAGCGTTTACCAGGGAGGAGGCTGCAGAGCGAGTGGTTGGTGGGGAGGCTGCTGAGTATTGGGGAGACATGGCGGATGACTGCGCACCCCACACTGAGCTCCCGGGGGGGGGGGGCAGTCTCAGTCCGGGGGGGGCACCCTGGCTTCCTGTGGATGTGGTTAGTCCCCTGCACTATAGAGAGCGGCACATAGACTGCTGTAGAGCAGCAATGGTCGGTGACGGGTCAGAGCCGGTGATTACAGGGAGCCGCAGCCTCTCACCTGTCAGCAGTTGGACTATAAACCAGGTTTCCAGTCACTGACAGTATGGCTGGAGCTGCGCCCATTATGCACTGTTAGAACTTGGCGATTTCTGCCATGTTTGGAGGTTCCTGGATTCTGTATTTTTCTGCACAGGGTTTGTCCATGAGAAAAAGGAACACAGAGCGCCAGTCCTGGCCACAGGTTGTGTCTGGTACTACAGCTCCGGTCTAGTGACGTGACAGGTGCTGTAATGCCACACACAGCCTGTGCCCAGGGGTGGCGCTGTAATACAACAGCTCTGGCTTTCTACTCTGGGACAACTTCTGTAAGGCTGAATTCACACATCTGTGCTCCACGGAGCGAGCTCAGATCTGACAACCGCTGGGTCACCAGTGCTGATCTGTGATTACCTCCTAGGAATAGATGAGGCACTGATCAGGTCCGGAGAGCCGGGCCGGGTCCTCGGATCCCACCACGGATGTGTGAATTCCTCCTTAAGTTAATATCTTAGTGTTAGAGTTCTCCTTTAGAAATTGTGTTCACATGAGAGTAATTTATTATAGTTGATTGTGTAACTTTCGAAAAACGTATCGATTACTAATCCTGAGTTACAGCCAGTGATAGTCTAGAGCTGCGTTCAGAGATCTGCAGGCTTCTGAGCTGAAATCTCCCAGCAGTCCTTGCTGAGATCACTATTGTTAGCGTTGCAATGTTAAGGCAGGTGCAGATAGCAGTGTTTTCGGTCGGAGTGCGATCTGACAAAACATTGAATCGCACTGTGACTAGTGTTTGTCCAAGGAGAAAAATCGGACATGTGCACGGCCCGATAGACAGTCTGTCCGAGGACAAAAATCACTATGCTTGAGTTTCATCTAATATTCGGATCACGCTCTGCCATGCAAGTTAATGAGTCCTTGGAAAAGATCGCACTGCACTCAGATGACATCTGAGTGCAGTCCCATTTTTCACGGATTGACGTAACGAAGAAGATGGAGAATTTTTTTTTTACCTATGTCTTGTATCTTGTTTTGTGTCACTTTATGTACAAATCCTGACTGACGATGGACAATTTTTGTCTAATCAGTGCTAGGAGCTCACTACATACATTTCTGTTTGTCCACCCTCTTTTTGAGGAGTGACCACAATCGAATTGAGATCTGGAGAGTTTACTGGCCATGAACCCAAAATGTCAGTGTTACCTAGACACTTAGTTGTCACTTTTGCCTTGTGACATATTCTCCGTCATGCTGATATATGCATTGCTGTGTTCTTAGGTATAATTGTGAGTGAGCCCACTCCCTTTTGATGATGGATAACTCCACACATGACTCGTCACGGGGTGCTTTACTGTTGGCATAACACAGGACTCAAAGTAGCGCTCAGCTTTTCTTCTCCGGACATTCATTCTTCCATATGTCCCTAACAGTTTGAAGGGGCCTTCATCAGGGAAATAACTTTACCCCAGTCCTCTGTAATCCAATCACTGTAGTTTACTGCATTATATAATCCTGTTCTTCATCTTTTTCATGGAGAAAAGTGGTTTCTTTGCTGCCCTACTTGACACCAGCACAGCCTCCAAAATCCTTCTCCTCACGGTGTGTACAGATGCACTGACGCCTGCCTGCTGCCATTCTTGAGCAAGCTCTGCACTGGTGTTGAACCAATTCCATAGCTGAATCCTATGTAGGAAGTGATACAGGGACTTGCTGGACTTTCTTCGGAGTCCTGAAGTCTTCACAGCAAATTAACCTCCCCCTATTAAGTTATTATTTATTATAGTGGCATTTTACATGGAGCTTTACATGTGAAAAGGGATATACATAGCAAAAAACAAGTACAATAATCTTGAACAAAAGCGAATCACCGACTGGTACAGGAGGAGCGAGGACCCTGCCCGCGAGGGCTTACAGTCTACAATGAATGGGTGAGGATACAGTAGGTGAGGGTAGAGCTGGTCGTGCAGTGGTATGATGGAGCGGTGGTTACTGCAGATTGTAGGCTTGTCAGAAGAGGTGGATCTTCAGCTTCCTTTTGAAGGTTTCCACGGTTGGCAACAGTCTGATATATTGGGGTAGAGTTCTAGAGTAGGGGGATGCATGGGAGAAATCTTATGTGCAATTGTGGGAAGAGGAGATAAGAGGGGAGTAGAGAAGGAGATCTTGTGAGGATCGGAGGTTGAGTGCAGGTATGTAGCGGGACACTAAGTCACAGTTATATGGAGGAGACAGGTTGTGAATGGCTTTGTATACTATGGTTAGGGTTTTCAACTGCAGTCTCTGGATAATAGGGAGCCAGCGAAGGGATTGAAAGAGGGGAGAGGCCAGGGAATAGCGGGGGGGACAGCTGGATTAGTCGGCCAGCAGAGTACAGTTATCTGACAGGAGAAAACAAACTCCTTTGCCATGCTTGCCGATGGGGCGAGGGGTGTGGGAAAGGTGGAATCCAACGTATGAAAGTGCAGCTGGAGACGCCATGTCAGATGGGGTGAGTCAGGTACCATTGATGCCAAGGAAGGAAAGTTTATTAGTAATGAAAAGGTCATGGATGTAGGAAAGTTTGTTGCAGATGGAGAGAGCGTTCCATAGAGCTCCTGTTAGTGGGATTGGGGAAGCGGGGGATGGGCAATGGGTATAGGGTTAGAAAGGTTGTGGAAATTTGATAGATTGTGGATGAGAGGTAGAAGTGACTGTGGGGATGTGGTGAGGAGGGCCATGATTTGGAGAGATATCGCCAGCAGTGAGGAGCAGCAGGAGAGAGCGTGAGGTGGCTGTCTGTGTTTGGAGACAGAGGATTGTATGTTGAGGAACAGATCTGAGGAGGAGGTGAGATGGAGGGAGAGATGACCAGTTCATTACTAGGTGTAGGGATGAGAAGGGTTAGTAGAACGTGTAGGACTATAGGGGTGAGAGTGAAAACAAAGAGAAACCTTTTTTACTCTGGCTGTGCAGTTACCTTCAGTTATCTTCTGGTTCAATTCTGGTCTAACTCAGTGCAACACAATGTAAGGTGGCTGCCAGACAGGTCGTGGACGGGAGGTATGTGTCCCCGAAGTACCAAACTTCAGTGATGTAGGACATGGAGAAGCAGGCTCCAGAACACATAGTGCTGGGAGGGAGTTAATGGGCCCGGATTAAAGGGCCGGGTTTCAAGAGCAGCTGAAAGAGTTGGGGGGAAACAGCTGCTCACTTACCTCCAGTCCAGGTCTTGGAAGGCCTGATTTAAGACAGCTGCGCCTGTCTCAGTGGTGCTGTGTGTTGTGCAAGGTGAGCAAACCTTGCATGTGGTGCTCAGTCTGCTGGAGGCAGAGAAAAGCACTACATTTAAACGGCTGATGCCGTGCTGTATGGACTGGTTATTTTTAGTTTTGTTCTGTTATAGCAGTGTTTCCCAAACCCCATCCTCACGGACCCCCATAGGTCATGTTTTCAGAATCTCCTTAGTATTACACAGGTGAGAGAATTCCTGATGCCTTGATGATACTTCAATCACCTGTGTAATACTAAGGAGATCCTGAAAATATGACCTGTGGGGTCTGTGAGGATGGGGTTTGGGAAACACTGCGTTATACCTTTTGTGTATCTATTGTATGGTGGCAGAAGGTGCCAAGCCCCCCCTGCTTTGAGCAGAGGGGGGGTGTGTAAGGTTGCTGCCGGACAGGTCGTGGACGGGAGGTATGTGTCCCCGAAGTGCCAAGCTTTGGTGATGTAGGACCCGGAGAAGCAGGCTCCAGCACACATAGTGTAGGGAGTTAGTGGGCCCGGATTGAAGGGCCGAGTTTTACGAGCAGCTGAAAGAGCTGTTATGTTTTGTTTCCCTGGTTGGTTTATGGACATTTAATAAACCACCAGTTTGTTTTGGAACCTGCGGACTGCATACCTGTGTGAACCTGCGCCTACCCAAGAGCTGATCCGTCACAGCACGTATATGATGCACCGCAGACTAAATTCTTAATGACCCGATAAATGGTTGATCTAGGGGCAATCTTACAAGCAGCAATGTCCTTGCCTGCAAAGCAATGATGACTGCACATGTTTTCCTTGAAGGTAATCAGAAGACCATGATTTGAAGCACCAGCCTGCTCTTGTAATTCAGTAAGCATGACTGTGGAAATGGGGGTTTTGTGGTTAAGTAATTTCCTTGGGAAAAATTAATATGCATTTTTTTTTTTTTTTTTTTTTTTAACAATTCATCTGATCATTCTTCATAACAATCTACAGTTAATGCAAATTGACACTATAAAAACTGAAGCAGCAAACTTTATGAAAGCCAGAATGTGTTTCAGTCTCCAAACTTGACGACTGTGTATTATTGTGTAACCTCTTTTGTATATTATTGTGTCACCTCTTATCTTGTGTATCGCTTCTCTTTTCAGTTTGTTAGCCACATGCTGCCAGGCGAGAGCTTGTGGGCACAGTCATGCGGCTGGTGATTCTTGATGACTATGCCCTGGCCAGCGAATGGGCAGCAAAATACATAAGTAATCGCATCGCCCAGTTCAATCCTGGACCTGACAATTACTTCACACTTGGGCTACCCACAGGTAATGTGCCTTTTATCTATCTTTATGCAGTTTTCCACGAGTTGGTTCAAGCATTTTAGTTGTGGATTGAACTATTTTTGCACATGTGAATTACGAGACGTCCTCAGGAGTAAGTCAGATGTGTACGGCAAAGCTTCATAGAGGAGGGAGACTCCAAGTTCACTGCTGAACATCTGCTCTCTCCATGTTTCGTTGCTATCTACCAGTGTATCCGTAAGATTTGGCCATTCTCTACTGTTATATGCAAGAGTGTGCCAATTTTCCAAAGGAACAAGGAGATTGAGTAGCTCAACAGCCTCTTGCCACTGATCGGCAAACAAATTTGGAGAAAATAATTGGACAAAGCCTGAAGGACGCTGTAATGCAGGGCTGTGTTCTGGGGGATCGATGAAGACCTAAGAAGCATGATCTGTGCTGAACAGTATGGATGGTAATCCAAAGCCTCCATAACCAAGCTTGGCGTGGAAGGCACTCGGGAAATAGGAGTGTGAGTTGGGGGTCTCCCAGTGGTAATAGTTGGAATCACTGCCTTATTAATACAACGGGGAACTGTTTTGATTTCAATTAACATTAAAGGGGTTGTCCGTACCCTATACTGATTTAATCCTAAATCTCTATTTAATTTAATAATCTACCGTATTTTTCGGACTATAAGACGCACTTTTTTTCCTCCAAAATTTTGGAGGAAAATGGGGGGTGCGTCTTATAGTCCGAATGGGGTGTGTGTGTGTGTGTGTGTGTGTGTGTGTGTGTATATATCTATATCTATATCTATATATCTCTATTGAACCCGTTCTACGCCCTGGTGGCGAGCATTTTTATTGGTATATGGTCTCCCATGTTAGTATGTGCTGCCCCCCTCCTGGTATTTGTGCTGCCCCCGCCATCCTATCCTGGAATGCGTGGCTCCCCTCATCCCCAATCCCGGTATGCGTGGCTCCCCTCATCCACAATCCCGGTATGCGTGGCTCCCCTCATCCACAATCCCGGTATGCGTGGCTCCCCTCATCCACAATCCCGGTATGCGTGGCTCCCCTCATCCCCAATCCCGGTATGCGTGGCTTCCCTAATCTCCCCCCACTATACACACATCCCCAAAAAAATAAACAGTTATACTCACCTTTCTTCTCTGTACTCCAGCGCTGCAGCGTCCTGTTCTGCCGGAGGCCGGGGGAGGAGTGCGGCGACAGAGCACAGCGCCGACCGGCGCCAATTTGCTGAAGACACACTGTAAATGTGTCTTCATAAAAATGGCGCCGGATAGCGCTATGCGCACGCGCCGATCCAACGTCTCACTCTGCCCCCGGTCTCCGCTGAAGAGAGGCGCCGCGGCAACGCTCTTCCCGGTCAGGTAAGTATGGCGCCGGAGATCGCAGTGTGCGTTCAGTGCCTACACACAACCGCGATCTCTGACGCCATACACCTCTTACCTGTAACGGCTGGATGCGGTCTTCTGTCTGGAGCCAGACTGCGCGTCACGCATGCGCAGTCTATCGAGGCTTTGGACCGAGACCCGCATCCCCGGTTATATTATAGATTGTGGGGTGTGAGGGGAGTGGTAGCTGTGGAGGAGCGGGGCACAGGAGGCAGCGGTGCAGCCTACACTGTCCCTGCTGCTAAAGAAAATGAATATTCACTGCTCCTTAATAGCAGCACACAGTGTAGCCGCGCTGCGGCTCCTGCTGCTGCCGGAATCGCCTGTGCCCGCTGTTAAAGGGCATGAATATTCAACCTCTCTCCACGCTCATGGGCGTGGGGAGGGGGTGAATATTCATGCCTTTTAATAAGCGGGCACACGCTATAGCCCGGCAGCAGCAGGAGCCGCAGCGCGGCCAAGCTGTGTGCCGGCTATGAAGGAGAGAAGTCACTGCTCCCCGCGCACACAGACCCGGCGTGGGGAGCAGTGACTTCCGGCAGCTGATCTCTCCATGTGAGCCGCACATGGCAGTGACGTGCGGCTCACATGGAGAGATCAGTGCGGGCAGACATGAGGAGAGAGAAGAAAGGTGAGTATAAGTGTTTATTTTTTTTTTTTTTATGTGCAGCCTGATGGGGATTAGGGGGACCATGCATATTAGGGTATGGATGAGGGGGCCATACAAAACAGGATAAAGATGAGAGGGCCATACATACCAGGATGGGGATGATGGCCGCCGTGCGTACCTGGACGGGGATGATGGCCACGTATAAAAGGAAGGGGGTTGGGCATATATACCAGGATAGGGGATATTGTCAGAATTGGGTATTACCCCTATACCAGAAGACCCCCTCCCCCTTAAAAGTGCATCATGAACAATTTTTTGCTTAATTTTTTTTTTTTTTTCCTCTAAAACCTAGGTGCGTCTTATAGTCCGAAAAATATGGTAATTGCTTTTCTAATATACTTTAATTAAAAGTTAATCTAAATTTATCTAACTGGGGTGTGTTTGTATGTGTGTATACATTTGTTTTTTTTTACCAACTTCCTGTTTGATAACATTTAGTTTGAAAATCCCCAGTGCATCCTGGGATATGAAGACGGACGTGATCAGGGAGCAGAGGCTGCGGTCACTGCTGCTGCCTCTTTCCCCACCCTGAATGAAGCGTCATCAGTGATGCCTGTTTCAGGGGATGGGCTAGTCCCTGCTACTCTGCGCATGTGTCAATTCTAACACTCAGTTGCTCAGCAGGATCTTGTCACTGTGCAATATTCTTTTTAATGCACAGCGTCAGGGATTCCTCAGAGACGACACCGGGGAGATCACGCAATATCTCACCCTGCCATCACTGTGTCATGGATTTCGTCTGGAATCGTGAGCACACGATCCAGATTACTCAACAGTTCAGCAGTTTTTGGGGATTGCGAATCTCAAGAATGCTACCTCCCGGAAGCTAAAATACGATAAATGAGGGGCCCGGTGAAGAAAGCCATAGCAAATTCGGTCATGTCCCTTGGAGGTGCAATGTACCTGTTGGGTACCCTGATATCGTGGGTTCTGTGAGCACAATACCATTCCAGAGTTTTACAGTGGGATCTGCTACATAATGAAGTTTCTCTTAAGGGCACTTGGAAAGGAAGATGTCCTTATCACCCCGGTCAGTAAAATCTTTATAGAGGTTAGGCTCATCCTGCCACCAATCTCGAGGGGTTCCCTGGGTACTTGGGGTCACTAGCACAATTACCACAGATGCGAGTCCCAGAGGGTGGGGAGCCCAGGGGACCTGGTCAGATATCGAAAAGGGTCTCTCCTCCAATGCAAAAGAACTTGTCGGTCCGAGCTCTGCTGTGCCTGTTAGGGGTGAAGATCGGGTCCTAGGAGGCATCGTCTATGCAGCCTGCACAGCAGATCACAGCCCGGGCACCACGTCTCCGGGTAAATCTCCACCTTTTGAGTTACTTCTTGTGCAGCAGCCCCATGCAAGTTGCTCCGCTCTCCTCGGCCAGCTCCTGCTGAAGACTGAGCTCCTCTGTCCAATCTAGGAGCTCAATAGCCCTGATCAGGTCAGTGGTAGCCCAGCGCTGCTGGATCAGATTTACAAATGGCAAACTAATCAGCCCTAGGCATTTCTAATATGTGCAGAGCAGGCGACATAAGTCTGACCGGTGTCCTCATAGACCTTTCCTCAGCCGGGGTCTAATAGGAGCAGTAAGATGGCCGTCATGGGGTCCATTGTTAGATCTCGGCTGCCATAGAAACTCATCAGCACCATGATCGCACCTCCCTCTCCTGTCTAAAGTGCCTAAATGCTGTGGAAGCCCCCTACTGTGTCATACAGTGCATTAAGCTGCCAGGATCCGGGTTGGCTCCACTGTCGGTGGCTGAGGCAGGAGCAGGACTGTGTTATACAGCCACACTTCTGCCGCCGATCTTGTAAGATCCCTGACAGGACCTGCCTGATGATAATGTGTCCTATAGAGCGGGTCCTGGTACCGGACTGCCCTGTACATATTCACCACTAGCTGGGAACCAGTTACTTACAAGGTCTAGTTTCGGATGTGTTTCCAGGATCTGTAGTTATCAGCATTTTATCCTTTAGGCCGAGTTATAATATCACTGTAACACTCTCGCCCTGTACCTGTATCCCTGCCCTGTGTGCTGCACAAAATTATATAACAAAGTGTGTGTGTGTACACAGATATCTATCTCCTGAATGGAATTACTGCTAGATCTCCTGTACATAGAAATATGAGGTTCTTAGCGCACATTTTGAGCAAATTGTGCGAGCCCATCTGCCAACGTCAAGGCGACCTCTTCAGATGGGTCCCTACACTAACACTACACTAATTTAGTAACTGGGACTAGTTTTTTGTATTATTATTACCACCATTTTTACTATTTATTATTATTGCAATAATGCAATTAATTGTAACTGTTATAACACTAATTAAAAAAATTTAATTCAATTTTTTTTTATTATACTTGTGATTCTAATAATGGTATTACTAAAATCCCTTTGCCTAAAGCTGTTGATCCAGAAGTAGGCAAAAACCCCACCTAACGCCAATATGTTTCCTAGGGGAAAAAATTCCTTCTTGACCTATGGAAAAGGCGATCAGTCCTAGGACCCTGGATCAAACCTAATAATATTATTACAAGTTATATAATATTACGCTAATTATTGTACTACTGGAGTTATTTTAATTTGTTTTTATAAATCTAACTATTTGAGATGGTTATACTTAACATTGTGCTATCTTATTACAGTATTATTCTTCTTTCCTATCACTACTAATACTGCCCTATACCTACAGTGTTGATCCAGAAGAAGGCAAAAAACCCAGGACACCTTCAGCCAATTTGTGTTACAGGGGAAAAAGTCCTTCTTGACCCCGAGAAAAGACGATCAGTCCTAGAACCCTGGATCAAACCTAATTATGTTACTAGTTATGTAATTACTATTACTGTACTAAATGTACTTCTACAGTTTTTAATATAATTTTTTTTATATATTTTGTCTTATGTCCTGCTTTCTTATTAAAGTACTACTCTAATTTTTCTATAACTATTTAATATTACAGTATTGATTGAACTACGTCTATAATTATTTTTATTTACTCTTTGTTCTTTCTATAGATATAACTAGTTTATATTTATTATTAATAATAATAACCTGCTATCTTATTACGAGGTATTATTCTTCTTTCCTATTACTACTAATACTACCCTATACCTACAGTGTTGATCCAAAAGAAGGCAAAAACCTCAGGACACCTTCAGTCAATTTGTGTCACAGCGGAAAAATTCTTTCTTGACCCCGAGAAAAGGCGATCAGTTCTAGAACCCTGGATCACACTGTTATTCTACCTACTACTATTACTACTGTTATTTTATTACTTTCTTACTATTATCACTAGTAGTATTACTCAAATTACACTAATACTGATATACTACCTCTAGATTACTACTATCCTGCTATTATTACTTTGGTGGATTTCTACTTACCAGCCGGTATTGCCGTATGATGATATCGGCAGAGAGGTCCCAGCAGGATGGTCCACATGGTGTTCCTCTTTCCTCTCAAATACCTTTTGATGTAATGGCAGATGTTGTTCTGCTTCTTCCTTTATGTTGTAGGATCGATTGTTCTGTCCTCTTCTGTCCTCTTCTGTCCTCTTCTGTCCTCTTCTGTCCTCTTCTGTCCTCTTCTGTCCTCTTCTGTCCTCTTCTGTCCTCTTCTGTCCTCTTCTGTCCTCTTCTGTCCTCTTCTGTCCTCTTCTGTCCTCTTCTGTCCTCTTCTGTCCTCTTCTGTCCTCTTCTGTCCTCTTCTGTCCTCTTCTGTCCTCTTCTGTCCTCTTCTGTCCTCTTCTGTCCTCTTCTGTCCTCTTCTGTCCTCTTCTGTCCTCTTCTGTCCTCTTCTGTCCTCTTCTGTCCTCTTCTGTCCTCTTCTGTCCTCTTCTGTCCTCTTCTGTCCTCTTCTGTCCTCTTCTGTCCTCTTCTGTCCTCTTCTGTCCTCTTCTGTCCTCTTCTGTCCTCTTCTGTCCTCTTCTGTCCTCTTCTGTCCTCTTCTGTCCTCTTCTGTCCTCTTCTGTCCTCTTCTGTCCTCTTCTGTCCTCTTCTGTCCTCTTCTGTCCTCTTCTGTCCTCTTCTGTCCTCTTCTGTCCTCTTCTGTCCTCTTCTGTCCTCTTCTGTCCTCTTCTGTCCTCTTCTGTCCTCTTCTGTCCTCTTCTGTCCTCTTCTGTCCTCTTCTGTCCTCTTCTGTCCTCTTCTGTCCTCTTCTGTCCTCTTCTGTCCTCTTCTGTCCTCTTCTGTCCTCTTCTGTCCTCTTCTGTCCTCTTCTGTCCTCTTCTGTCCTCTTCTGTCCTCTTCTGTCCTCTTCTGTCCTCTTCTGTCCTCTTCTGTCCTCTTCTGTCCTCTTCTGTCCTCTTCTGTCCTCTTCTGTCCTCTTCTGTCCTCTTCTGTCCTCTTCTGTCCTCTTCTGTCCTCTTCTGTCCTCTTCTGTCCTCTTCTGTCCTCTTCTGTCCTCTTCTGTCCTCTTCTGTCCTCTTCTGTCCTCTTCTGTCCTCTTCTGTCCTCTTCTGTCCTCTTCTGTCCTCTTCTGTCCTCTTCTGTCCTCTTCTGTCCTCTTCTGTCCTCTTCTGTCCTCTTCTGTCCTCTTCTGTCCTCTTCTGTCCTCTTCTGTCCTCTTCTGTCCTCTTCTGTCCTCTTCTGTCCTCTTCTGTCCTCTTCTGTCCTCTTCTGTCCTCTTCTGTCCTCTTCTGTCCTCTTCTGTCCTCTTCTGTCCTCTTCTGTCCTCTTCTGTCCTCTTCTGTCCTCTTCTGTCCTCTTCTGTCCTCTTCTGTCCTCTTCTGTCCTCTTCTGTCCTCTTCTGTCCTCTTCTGTCCTCTTCTGTCCTCTTCTGTCCTCTTCTGTCCTCTTCTGTCCTCTTCTGTCCTCTTCTGTCCTCTTCTGTCCTCTTCTGTCCTCTTCTGTCCTCTTCTGTCCTCTTCTGTCCTCTTCTGTCCTCTTCTGTCCTCTTCTGTCCTCTTCTGTCCTCTTCTGTCCTCTTCTGTCCTCTTCTGTCCTCTTCTGTCCTCTTCTGTCCTCTTCTGTCCTCTTCTGTCCTCTTCTGTCCTCTTCTGTCCTCTTCTGTCCTCTTCTGTCCTCTTCTGTCCTCTTCTGTCCTCTTCTGTCCTCTTCTGTCCTCTTCTGTCCTCTTCTGTCCTCTTCTGTCCTCTTCTGTCCTCTTCTGTCCTCTTCTGTCCTCTTCTGTCCTCTTCTGTCCTCTTCTGTCCTCTTCTGTCCTCTTCTGTCCTCTTCTGTCCTCTTCTGTCCTCTTCTGTCCTCTTCTGTCCTCTTCTGTCCTCTTCTGTCCTCTTCTGTCCTCTTCTGTCCTCTTCTGTCCTCTTCTGTCCTCTTCTGTCCTCTTCTGTCCTCTTCTGTCCTCTTCTGTCCTCTTCTGTCCTCTTCTGTCCTCTTCTGTCCTCTTCTGTCCTCTTCTGTCCTCTTCTGTCCTCTTCTGTCCTCTTCTGTCCTCTTCTGTCCTCTTCTGTCCTCTTCTGTCCTCTTCTGTCCTCTTCTGTCCTCTTCTGTCCTCTTCTGTCCTCTTCTGTCCTCTTCTGTCCTCTTCTGTCCTCTTCTGTCCTCTTCTGTCCTCTTCTGTCCTCTTCTGTCCTCTTCTGTCCTCTTCTGTCCTCTTCTGTCCTCTTCTGTCCTCTTCTGTCCTCTTCTGTCCTCTTCTGTCCTCTTCTGTCCTCTTCTGTCCTCTTCTGTCCTCTTCTGTCCTCTTCTGTCCTCTTCTGTCCTCTTCTGTCCTCTTCTGTCCTCTTCTGTCCTCTTCTGTCCTCTTCTGTCCTCTTCTGTCCTCTTCTGTCCTCTTCTGTCCTCTTCTGTCCTCTTCTGTCCTCTTCTGTCCTCTTCTGTCCTCTTCTGTCCTCTTCTGTCCTCTTCTGTCCTCTTCTGTCCTCTTCTGTCCTCTTCTGTCCTCTTCTGTCCTCTTCTGTCCTCTTCTGTCCTCTTCTGTCCTCTTCTGTCCTCTTCTGTCCTCTTCTGTCCTCTTCTGTCCTCTTCTGTCCTCTTCTGTCCTCTTCTGTCCTCTTCTGTCCTCTTCTGTCCTCTTCTGTCCTCTTCTGTCCTCTTCTGTCCTCTTCTGTCCTCTTCTGTCCTCTTCTGTCCTCTTCTGTCCTCTTCTGTCCTCTTCTGTCCTCTTCTGTCCTCTTCTGTCCTCTTCTGTCCTCTTCTGTCCTCTTCTGTCCTCTTCTGTCCTCTTCTGTCCTCTTCTGTCCTCTTCTGTCCTCTTCTGTCCTCTTCTGTCCTCTTCTGTCCTCTTCTGTCCTCTTCTGTCCTCTTCTGTCCTCTTCTGTCCTCTTCTGTCCTCTTCTGTCCTCTTCTGTCCTCTTCTGTCCTCTTCTGTCCTCTTCTGTCCTCTTCTGTCCTCTTCTGTCCTCTTCTGTCCTCTTCTGTCCTCTTCTGTCCTCTTCTGTCCTCTTCTGTCCTCTTCTGTCCTCTTCTGTCCTCTTCTGTCCTCTTCTGTCCTCTTCTGTCCTCTTCTGTCCTCTTCTGTCCTCTTCTGTCCTCTTCTGTCCTCTTCTGTCCTCTTCTGTCCTCTTCTGTCCTCTTCTGTCCTCTTCTGTCCTCTTCTGTCCTCTTCTGTCCTCTTCTGTCCTCTTCTGTCCTCTTCTGTCCTCTTCTGTCCTCTTCTGTCCTCTTCTGTCCTCTTCTGTCCTCTTCTGTCCTCTTCTGTCCTCTTCTGTCCTCTTCTGTCCTCTTCTGTCCTCTTCTGTCCTCTTCTGTCCTCTTCTGTCCTCTTCTGTCCTCTTCTGTCCTCTTCTGTCCTCTTCTGTCCTCTTCTGTCCTCTTCTGTCCTCTTCTGTCCTCTTCTGTCCTCTTCTGTCCTCTTCTGTCCTCTTCTGTCCTCTTCTGTCCTCTTCTGTCCTCTTCTGTCCTCTTCTGTCCTCTTCTGTCCTCTTCTGTCCTCTTCTGTCCTCTTCTGTCCTCTTCTGTCCTCTTCTGTCCTCTTCTGTCCTCTTCTGTCCTCTTCTGTCCTCTTCTGTCCTCTTCTGTCCTCTTCTGTCCTCTTCTGTCCTCTTCTGTCCTCTTCTGTCCTCTTCTGTCCTCTTCTGTCCTCTTCTGTCCTCTTCTGTCCTCTTCTGTCCTCTTCTGTCCTCTTCTGTCCTCTTCTGTCCTCTTCTGTCCTCTTCTGTCCTCTTCTGTCCTCTTCTGTCCTCTTCTGTCCTCTTCTGTCCTCTTCTCAGGAAACGCAACCAGATATTAGGAGCAATCCTCAATTGACAGAGCGCCACTACTGACCTCATCCCGCTAAGTAAAAGTGTTTTTCCTGCTTTACACAGAATGCGGACTACCATGCAGCAACCTATACTCCTGAGGGGCCGCAGGAAACTGGAGTGAATAATGTCCTCCTCTTCCTTTAGATTAAGCTTATGCCGTGTTCTCACTGGTGCTATTGGCTTCCATTGGAGATTTAAGCTTTTTGGTATTTTTGATGCTGTATAGTTAGTCACAAAGTTACCTGAGACGTAATAAATAGCATTAAAGCTGCAGTAATTTTTTTATGTACACTGCTCAAAAAATAAAGGGAACACTTAAACAACAGAATATAACTCCAAGTAAATCAAACTTCTGTGAAATCAAACTGTCCACTTAGGAAACAACACTGATTGACAATCAATTTCACATGCTGTTGTCCAAATGGAATAGACAATAGATGGAAATTATTGGCAATTATCAAGACACCCTCAGTAAAGGAGTGGTTCTGCAGGTGGGGATCACAGACCACATCTCAGTACCAGTGCTTTCTGGCTGATGTTTTGGTCACTTTTGAATGTTGGTTGTGCTTTCACACTCGTGGTAGCATGGGACGGACTCTACAACCCACAGAAGATGCTCAGGTAGTGCAGCTCATCCAGGATGGCTCATCAGTGAGAGCTGTGGCAACGAGGTTTGCTGTGTCTCAGCGTAGTGTTCAGAGGCTGGAGACGCTACCAGGAGACATGGAGGGGGGCCGTAGGAGGGCAACAACCCAGCAGCAGGACCGCTACCTCCGCCTTTGTGCAAGGAGGAACAGGAGGAGCACTGCCAGAGCCCTGCAAAATGACCTCCAGCAGGCCACAAATGATCCTCCTTAAGACTGTCAGAAGGAGCTCACTGATAGATTCTCAGTTAGCTAATTTTGCAGCCAGGAATAGACAGTGCAGCACAGATGCTACAGAAGGCAACATTTTTAATGAAACTCAATTACAGAAATCAATTTTAGCCCCAAATACTTGCATTAAAGTAAAAAAAACAAATGACCCCAAATCTGGACAACCGCTTTAACTCCTTACCAACATCTGCCGTTCGTGTATGGTATAAGTCAGTAGCGGGTGTATGGAGCAGAGTCAGCTCGCCCCGTACATGGCAGATAATGGCTGTGACAAACAACCAGGACCTGCCTCTAAGAGCTGCGAGTGGAGCGAAGATCTGCTCACCACTGTTAACCTGTTCAGTGCTGCTGTCAATCTCTAACAGCAGCATTAACAGCGCGCCGGCATTGGGACGCATCGTTCCATGCGCCCACCGGCGCTCCTGTGACGCGATCACAGGGCGCAGATGGACTGCTATGTCATCCGGGGGTCTGCTGAAGCCTCCGTGCCTGTCATCATAAAGCTTCATTTGGGCTGTAAAGAAGACCGTGATTTTGCTATATGGAGCATTACTGTGGTATCGCTGTATATAGCACAAGCAATCAGATAATGTATACAAATGCAGTGAAAATTAAAAAAAAAAAAAAAAGTGTAAAATATTAAAACCCCACACGTTCAGCTCACCTCCCACTAAAAATAAAGATAATAAAAATATACACATTTGTGGTATGGTCTCTTTCAGAGAAATACAATCTATCCAAATATAAAAAACAAACGATCAGTGAACACAGAAAAAAATTCAAAAAGCCAAAATTACATTTTTTTCGTTCGCCACAATACAGCAGAAAACCCTGTAAGAAGCGATGACCATGTCATATGTGTCCCAAAATGTTATCAATAAAGTCCTCTTGCCCTTCAAAAAATAAGCCCCCACACAGCTCCATCAACCCGAAAAACGAAAATGTTACGGGTCTCAGAAAAAATGGTGACACCATAAAAAAAAAGTTTTTTTCTTTTGCCAAAACTATTGGAGAAGTTTGGTCTTGCTGTAATCACACTGAGGAGTAGGATCCTATTACCAGGTCATTTTCACCACACTATGTGCGCCGATAAAACCGTTCCCAGAAAAACAGTGTCAGGCTTTTTTTTTCCTCGCACTTTTACTGCACTTGGAATTTTTTCCCCGTTTTCTAGTACTATGTGGTAAATGAATGGTGGGATTTATAAGTACCGCTCGTCCTGCAAAATAACAAGACCTCACACTATGTGGACAGACATGAAAAAGTTATAGCCCTTGGAAAAAGCCAAGGAAAAAACAGAAAAAAAACATCAATTGGTTCTGTTGGGAAGGTGTAAAGCTGAAGAAACGCATGTAACAGCAGAATATGGAGGAAGGTGAGATATCACCGGCTGGTGGATACTACCTGCTCCATCGCTGGCAGAGTAACCCATCCCCATGGTGGCCGCTGAGATCTTCTCTTGTAGAAACGTCTCCAAAATCTATAAAACATCGGGAACAGTCAGCAGAGGGTTTGGTGATTGGCTCATATTGGCGATATACCCAGGGGCATTACTGGGCACAGGGAAGATTGGGAATGAATAGGATTGGCTGTTAGATATGTGATCTCTTCCATTAAAGGGGATGTCTAGTTGGAACAAGTTATCCCTGATCTCTGGATAGGTGATGACTCTTAGATCGGTGGGTTTGGCCGCTATGACCCAATCAGCAGAACAGCACTTATAGATAGAAGTGAGCGAAGTGCAAATGTTCAACCGCCGGTCCGTTCATTCTCTATGGGGGGCGCTGTACTCAGCTTTCTCCTGCATAGAGAATGAATGGAGCGGTGGTCCGGGGAAGTACTAGCAGGGATTAGTTGGGTTCCCAGCAGATCTAGAAGTTGTCACTTATCATGTGTTGGGGAATAATGACTTCTCCTCTGATAAATGTGCTGATTCCTGTCAGTTGTGGTCGCTGAGTGCGTGTGATGGGATGTGGCTCCGTCCGTTATATTATATCACGTCTTATACCTATAATCTCGCTGATCGCAGGTGTCTGTCTTCACACTCAGATGAGATGGAACAAACTGACCATATAGAACTTTTTTTTTTTTTCAAATTCAAACCGAGCAATCCTATTGGCTGAGTATGAATGCAGTTACCATGGTGACAGAAGTAGCTGCAGATTTAAAGGGACAAGATACTAATATTGTACTAAAGTGTATTTTATTATATACTTCACATAACTGACTGGATACACCTTGGTGCTGGTGGGATGGCTTTTTTTTTTTTGTCAAAAACCATGTTTACTAAGTACCCTATATTATATATATTTCCTATTGCTTTTACTTACTTATAGCAGGGTATATGTTCATATTGTTTCTATCCTAAGTTTGTCTATTTTCTAATAGAGACATGACCAGTCCTCTTTATAATTTTATAGTGACCCCATTGAGGTCATGGACTGATATTGGGGATTGCAGAGTTGGGGCAAGGTGTTGGTGCTAAGTAAGTGACATCAAATGAAGGCTAGGGTGCATACATAGTAAATCAGTCTTGTTATTCCACAGAAATCCTGTTCTATAATACAAAATATCTTCACATGGTGAGGAGTTGTGTTGTGTTTTTCTCCATTTACATTCTAGCGTGGTGATCACATAAAATGTAAAATTCCTATTCAATAATTACTGAATGACAGTAGCCTGTATCCCTGGAGGACAAGTCATTTACCGCTTCACCAGGTTTGATGTTCTAATGCATTTAGATGTTTCAGTATTTGTATATATGTATATATATTTTTTCCCCTCTTAAGGGTATTCAAGCGCAGACGGTGGCAAACTTCTTCCTCGCCTTTGAAGCACAGCTTTCAATTATTCCTGTCGTAAACCAGGTAAAAAGCTTCGAGCCGAGCGCGATCAGACTCCTTCAGTCCCGCAGCAGGTAAATCTGTGACCATCGCCGGCACTCCTGCTGTTCCTAGTACCGATCCCTCTGAGCGGCTGTGCAGTAATGAAGGCAGGATTCACCCCAAACTTGCTCTTCTTTTTTTTCGATTTTCAGTTCTGGTAATTAGTGATACACATGTGTATATCCAGTGGTCAACTCAAAACCTATGTATGGAAAATCAATTGTTTGCTGTATGCATCTCATTTGTAGGATGCACACTATTCATTTCAATATGGAGCGGAGTAGGAGGAGACTTTCATTACTGTCGCCCTTTACTTCCTCCCTGCTGATAGGAAATGCCATGCTGTTTGCTTGTGTCCTGTGATTACAGCAGCCTGCAACAGTTTTCAGCGTGCACTCCCCGGCTCAGGCATCAAGCAGTAAATGATAACATTAAAACGCTGCTACCCCTTTGTTAGTCACTTTTTTATCTTCTTCCCCTTCTACGAATGCTATAGTCCGTTATTCTAGAACTGCTCTGAAAATGGTTCTCTGGAGTGTTGGGATTTGGGTTTAGGGTGGGTTATGGGAATTGAAGTTCAGATACTTTGTTCATATTTTTACTATGGAATTACTATGTCATGTATGTTATTTGAAAGATGGAATATTTGTAGTTGGAGTTTTTCAATAAAAATGATTTGATTAAAAAAAATATATGAAATTAAAATTCCTCTGTTCTTGAGAAAGCATAGGATTTTTACTAAGAGGTAAATTGCACGTTCCTTGTTTTCCGGGCACTTTACATTTTTGCTAGTTTTGTACGATTACACAATCCGTTTTAAGGGCCAGAGCCAGTTGTACATCTCTCTCTAAACTCTTGTTCACACTATATTTTATGCCAGTTTTCTTATATGGTTTCTAGATGTTGTCCAGCTTTGATAAATAATTAGTATTTATACTTTTGCTTTTAGATAGACTTGAAGAATGCAGATCTGGAAAGGGTGGAGAAACAAATTGAGAAGATGTTTGACGTTCCCGCTAGTGACTGTATCCGGGTACGATGCGCTCCAGATCAAAATCATTCCTGTAGGCAAATTTAACTCCGCTGTCTGCACCTTGTCTTTTATTTTTTTTCTACAAAATGTGGCTGGAAAAGGGGCAATGTAGCGAGGAATTTACATCAATTTTTGGTGTTAAAAAAAAAAAAAAAAAAACCCTTTTGTGATGCATCATTTTTGCGTAAAAATGTGCAGCTTCCTATTTTACACCGCTCTTGCAACTTTTAGAAATTGGGCTTGGTAAGCCACACAGGTGTAAGAACGACGGGTGACGTTAAAAGTGGATAAAGATACACGGTGGCTCAGTGGTTAGCATTGTTGTTTTGCAGCACTGGGATCCTGGGTTCTAATCCCACCAAGGACGACATCTGCAAGAAGTTTGTATGTTCTCCCTGTGTTTGCGTGGGTTTCCTCCGGGTTCTCCAGCTTTCTCCCACACTCCAAAGACATACTGATAGGGAATGTAGATTGTGAGCCCCAATGGGGGCAGTGATGATAATGTCTGTAAAGTGCTGTGAAATTAATGGCGCCATATAAGTGAGTAAAATAAATAAAGATAGATGGAAGTGCTACATAAACATGTATCAAACATCGTGCAACACTTTGATACATTTGGCACAAATAATGGTAACACAACCACAAGCAAAACTGACCTGAGAAAGTCCCTTTATGATACATTTTTCGGAAAGAATTTGAAAGATTTAATGCGTTAGAAATGAAGAAGATTATCCAAGATCACCGAAAAAGGAAAAGTCTCCAGATGTCTTTATGCCGGATGCCGGTCTGTGTCCATACCTAAAGAAGAGCTGCCAAAAGAATGGGAAAGGAATCCTTTAGTAAACATAAATATCCATTGGGGTTTTAGGTGTTAAAAAAATGATCATATGAAAGATTTTGTGATCTGCGGTTACATGATTGTAATAACAACATTAAAGCCCCATTCAGATGTACAGGTTTTATCCATGAGAAACTGAGCAGAACGATATATAGGTTTGTGGGAGAAGATTCAGTATAAATTGTAATTTATTCATTAGATTTGAGAGTCCTCAGTGGTTGATACCTTTAATGGCTAACTGAAAAGATGGTAACAAATTGCAAGCTTTCCAGACTACTCGGGCTTCTTCATCAGGCAGACCTGAGACCTGAGTAGTCTGGAAAGCCTGCAATTTGTTACCATCTTTTCAGTTAGCCATTAAAGGTATCAACCACTGAGGACTCTCAAATCTAAATACTCTTCTATCTACTGGCTAATACGGTACAAAGATAGATGTTTTTCCTGTATCAATTTATTCAGTGGAATCCTGCTGTTTGTACAGATGAGTCCAGTGGGCGGTCCTACTAGTGATTGACAGCTATCTTTGCCTGCATGGTCATACAGGGAACTGTCAATCACTTAGTAGGACCGCCCACTGGACTAGTGTACATACGGCAGGACTTTTCACTGCATAAAATGCCAGTTTTGCTGACTCTCTTCCCACAGATATGTCTATCAGTCTGATCAACTTCTCTGCTCTACAACATCCCCCTACAGATCTTATACCATTTCAGCATGACAGGTTCCTTTAATCACCTGCAGATGACATAAGTAGCCATGTTCTGTGTGGCTTACGGAGGGGCTTGATTGCTTGTCAGCTTCAAACAGGTTTCATTTCTTCTGATTCGTTGTAGCCGAGTTCTAAACTGTATTAAGAAATTCATTTCTCTGTTTATTTCTATTAGATGTCGGGGAAGCTTGGAACAAATGTGGAAAGTGTTCTTCAAGAAGTTGTCAGGAGGCTTCCACCGTGAGTACGGACTAATACGGCTCTATCCATCTTCTCTTTATTAAAGGGAACCTGTCACCTTGGAAAATGCTATGTACCTGCAGGTATAGGGTTAATCTGCAGATAAATATTGTTACAATGCTGCCCGGCCGCCTTATGGATAGTGTAGGTACCGGGAGAAAATTAACTTCTTTCCTCCCTGCAGCCGCCGGCCTTCACTCATCGTTGTGCATGGAGCGGCTACAGTCTTGGATCACAGCACCGCTCGCTATATCAGGGGCGACGGCTGTAAACCCGGCCCGGATTTTGATTGACAGCTTGCTCTGCACAGATGCGCTGCAGAACCACTTAGAATCTGAGTGAAGGAGTAGTATGTTCACAGATAGAGAATATGGCTCATCCACGTGCAGATCTGCTCCACGTCCGATTACATATTTGTGGGAGAAACCCTAGTGGCAGCCTCATATTTCTGACATGGATCCTCTAGCACTATTTGTGAACCTGCGGCTCCCAGCATAACTTGATGAGAGACCGTCAGTCTGCTGGGACCTGTAGTTTCACTACAGCAGGAGTGTCACAAGCTGCGGACCTCTGCTCACTCCAGCACTGAGGCGTCGTAGCAGCATCACCCTGTGTGGAGGTGACGTGTGTAAAGGCAATAAAATCGTGTCTGCTCACTCTGGCAAGTGCTATGAAGTCAATGAGGTTGGCATACTGACCCCAGAGGAAGTGCCAGCCGAAAAACTAAGTTTTTTTTTTTAATAATTTTATTAGCCTTTCCCTCTGTCTTCACCAATCAGCCCTCTGTATTGATGATCAGATCAAAGATCTAGACAGGGATTGTCTCACGCTGCATCTCCTTCCTGATTGTATCACTGAGAAGACAGAAGCTGCCCCATCCCATTCTCCAAGAAATGCAGAACCCAATGCATCTGCTGTCCGTGATCCGCTTATTGTCAGAGGACATCATTAGGGACTGCATTTTCTCATTGCTTAAGAAATTGTTGGGGGATCCTGCTAATTGCTGAATAATAAAACTGCAGCACCACTCCATTTAAGGCAGTGTTTCCCAAACTCCAGTCCTCATGGCCCCCAACAGGTCAGGTTTTCAGGATTTCCTCAGTATTACACATGTGATGAAAGTATCATCAAGGAATCAGGAATTCTCTCACCTGTGCAATACTATGGAAATCCTGAAGACATGTCCTGTGGGGGGCCGTGAGGACTGGAGTTTGGGAAACACTGATTTTAAAGGGACTGTCAGCACTAGTGTTGAGCGATACCTTCCGATATCAGGAAATATCGTATTGGATTGGATCGGACCGATACTCAAAAAGTATCGGATATCGCCGATTCCGATACCGGAAACCAATGCAAGTCAATAGGACACTAATATCGGAATGAAAATAAACCCTTTCTTTCCTTGTAGGTTAATTCTACATGAAGTAAAACAACTAAGAATAATGTAGAATGTATTATGCGAAAAGCCGGCAATTCATCAGCGCATACACCGGTACCCGACAATTTACAACAGAAAGAATAGAGCATCACACATAGATTAGATAGATAGAAACATGTCAGTCACATATATAATAAGTACAGTGACAGTGTTGGTTACTGTACTTGTCATTTAGTGTAAAGGATTTATTTAAAAAAATAATAGTGTTTTCGTGCACCGTCTCTTTAAGAAAGCCGGCCGGCAATTCAGCATCTGTACCCGACAATTTATAACAGACAGAATAGAGCTTCACACATAGATTAGATAGATAGAAACATGTCAGTCACATATATAAGAAGTACAGTGATAGTGTTGGTTACTGTACTTGTCATTTAGTGTTAAAATAAAGGATTTATTTAAAAAAAAATTGGCGTGGGGTTCCCCTTAATTTTAGTCTCTAGCGGAGGTTAAGCAGACGGCTGGGGCTGATGTTTGAAGCCTGGGAAGGGGGTAATACCCACGGAGCTTCCCAGGCTACTAATATCAGCCCCCAGCTGAATACATAGCCTTTACTAGCTATTAAAATGGGGGACCCCCCCAAAAAAATGACGTTGGGTCCCCCCTAATTTAATAGCTAGCAAGGGCTAGGCAGACAGCTGGGGGCTGATATTAATAGCCCAGGAAGGGAGCCATGAATATTGGCCCCCTCCCAGGCTAGAAACACCAGCCGTCAGCCGCCCCAGAAATGGCGCATCCATAGGATGCGCCAACTCTGGTACTTAGCCTCGCTCTTCCCACTGCCCTGTAGCGGTGGCAGTGGGGTAATAGGGTTGGGGTTGATGTCAGCTTATAATGCCAGCTGACATCAAGCCCAGGTTAGTAATGGAGAGGCGTCTATAAGACACCCCCATTACTAACCCCATAGTCAAAGTTAAAAAAAAAACACAAACACCCAGAATAAAGTCCTTTAATTGAAATAAACACACAATTCTTTATTGTTCTAAATTAAACCATACTTACCATCACGCCCATTCCAGCTGAAGCCAACGATCCCCTGCAATAAAAGAAAAATAATAAAGCAACCTCATCCTTACCTTTCCATGGTTCCCACGATGGCTCCAGCTCTGCTACATCGAGATGACAGGCTGGACCGGCAGAACGCTGCCATCCAGCCTGTCATCCCGCGGACACTGAGAAGCGCAGGCATGCTTGCGCTCCTCAGTGTCTCTCTGTGACGGCATCCAGATGAGCCGACAATGAACTCGGCTCACCTCATGCACGTCACTGACAGCGTGGGAAAATTCTCACGCTGAAGCGCTGAGTGCAGGAGAATTCTCCCACGCTGTCAGTGACGTGCATGAGGTGAGGTCATGTCCAATGAACTCAGCTCACCTCATGCACGTCACTGACAGCGTGGGAGAATTCTCACGCTGAAGCGCTGAGTGCAGGAGAATTTTCCCACGCTGTCAGTGACGTGCATGAGGTGAGCCGAGTTCATTGGACATGACCTCGGCTCATCTGGATGCCGTCACAGAGAGACACTGAGGAGCGCAAGCAAGCCTGCGCTTCTCAGTGTCTGCGGGATGCCAGGCTGGATGGCAGCGTTCTGCTGCGGACCAGCCTGTCATCTCGATGTAGCAGAGCTGAAGCTGTCGTGGGATCCATGGGAAGGTAAGGATGAGGTTGGTTTATTATTTTTCTTTTATTGCAGGAGATCGTTGGCTTCAGCTGGAATGGGCGTGATGGTAAGCATAGTTTAATTTAGAACAATAAAGAATTGTGTCTTTATTTCAATTAAAGGACTTTATTCTGGGTGTTGTGTTTTTTTTAAATACTTTACTAGAAATTCATGGTGGTCATGTCTAATATTGGCGTGACCCCATGAATTTCGGGCTTAGGGCCAGCTGATAATGCCAAGCTGGCCTTAACCCCTTTATTACCCAGTGAGCCACCGCACCAGGGCCCTGGATGAGTTGGGTACAGCGCCAGAAGATGGCGCTTCTATGAACGCGCCATTTTCCGGGGCGGCTGCGGACTGCAATTTGCAGCGGGTGGGGCCCAGAAAGCTTGGGTCTCCCTGCGCTGCAGATTCCAGCCCCCAGCTGCCTAGTTGTACCTGGCTGGACACAAAAATAGGGCGAAGCTCCACGTCAATTTTTTTTTAATTATTTCATTTAATAATTTTTTAAAAAAAGGGCTTCCCTATATTGTTGTGTCCGGCCAGGTACAAATAGGCAGCTGGTGGTTGGGGGCAGCCCTTTCCTGCCTGCTGTACCTGGCTGGACACAAATATAGGGCGAAGCCCCACATCAATTTTTTTTTAATTATTTCATGAATTTCCTGAAATAATTAAAAAAAAATTGACGTGGGGCTTCCCACTATATTTGTGTCCAGCCAGGTACTGCAGGCAGGAACGGGCTGCCCCCAACCACCAGCTGCCTATTTGTACCAGGCCGGACACAACAATATAGGGAAGCCCTTTTTTTCTTTATTATTTCATGAATTTCATGAAATAATTAAAAAAAAAAATACGTGGGGCTTCTCCCTATTTGTGTGTCCAGCCAGGTACAACTAGGCAGCTGGGGGATGGAATCTGCAGCGCAGGGAGACCCAAGCTTTCTGGGCCCCACCCGCTACAAATTGCAGTCCGCAGCCGCCCCGGAAAATGGCGCGTTCATAGAAGCTGGATGCTGTACCTGGCTGGCATACAAAAATATGGCAAAGCCCACGTCAAAATTTTTTGGAAAAATTAATTAAAAAATAAATAATAATTTAGGGACTGCATCTTTATTAACTCCTCAAATGTCATTTAGTGTTAAAATAAAGGATTTATTTAAAAAAAAAATTGGCGTGGGATCCCGCATAATTTTAGTCTCTAGCGGAGGTTAAGCAGACGGCTGGGGCAGATGTTTGAAGCCTGGGAAGGGGGTAATACCCACGGAGCTTCCCAGACTACTAATATCAGCCCCCAGCTGAATACTTAGCCTTTACTAGCTATTAAAATGGGGGACCCCCCCAAGAAAATGACGTGGGGTCCCCCCTATTTTAATAGCTAGCAAAGGCTAGGCAGACAGCTGGGGGCTGATATTAATAGCCCAGGAAGGGTGCCATGAATATTGGCCCCCTCCCAGGCTAGAAACACCAGCCGTCAGCCGCCCCAGAAATGGCGCATCCATAGGATGCGCCAACTCTGGCACTTAGCCTCGCTCTTCCACGCTGCCCTGGTGCGGTGGCAGGGGGTAATAGGGTTGGGGTTCATGTCAGCGCCAGCTGCCATGAAGCCCAGGTTAGTAATGATGGGCGTCTATAAGACCCCCCCATTACTAACCTACAAAGTGTTAAAAAGAAAAAACACACTACACCCAGAAAAAAATAATTTATTTGAAATAAAACACACCATTTTATTTAATTCTTAGTTTACTAAAAAAAAAAAATAGTTACCTGTCCACGTTCCTGCGCTGATCTCCCATGCACAGCTGTCACATCTGGAGATGGTGACAGCTGTGCATGGCTGCTGTAAGCTCACGCTGCCGGGAACACGTCCGCTCCCGGCAGCGGGAGCCACTGACTGAGGTCACCGGAGTGCATTCAGTCAGCGCAGCTCCGGAGACCTCCTTTACGGCAGTGCTGTTCCGTGGGAATTTCTCACGATACAGCAGGGCCGTAAAGGAGCTAACCGGAGCAGCGCTGCCTGAACTCCGGCGAAAGCGCTTATGCAATGACGGGGCTGCTTTACGGCCCCATCATTCTAGCGGCGGCAGCGGTTCAGAGCGGTCACATTCTATGTGGCTGCTCTAAACTGGAGATCATCATGGGACACTCGTGGACTACTACGGAGGGGTAAGGATAAGGTTGTGGTTTATTATTTTATATTTTATTACAGGAGATCGATGGCTTCGGGGAATTAGGTGTCTAGGTGAGTATAGGTGTAGTTTTTTATTTTTTACTTTATTTTAGGTGGCGATCGGCGGAGACAGGTAATGTATGAACTAATTTATTGTAGGTAACCACTGGCCACCAATGACATGTATTTAAAATTTATTGGGGACCATGGGGCAGTTTAAATAGCAGGATCAGGCTGATGGGAACTATTGCTCCCATCGAGCTGATCCTGCTGGGACGAGTGGACGGGGGACAGACATAGGCCGATGGGAGTAGTAGTGTCACATCGGCCTATGTCTGCCTGCACGCACACACCCGCAGACATCGCACAGACACCGCACACACCCGCAGACATCGCACAGACACCGCACACACCCGCAGACATCGCACAGACACCGCACACACCCGCAGACATCGCACAGACACCGCGCACACACTCGCAGACATCGCACAGACACCGCGCACACCCCTGCAGACATCGCACAGACACCCGCACACACCAATCATGACGGGTCTGATGGTCTGCGAGGTGTGGCTGACCTGAGCGGCCGTGGGAAAGTTCATGTGAGTTCATGCAGTCAAGCATGAACTCACATGAACCCTCTGAGGGCACCGCGGCGACTTCAAATGAACAGCTGATCGGCATCACCTGATACCTCAGCTGTTCATTTGAAATAACCGGCGGGAAAGCGCAGCACAGAACGGGAAAGCCGGCGGTGAAGTCTTTTCACTGCCGGCTTTCCCGCCCGGGTCCTTCGCTCCCCGCTCCTTGGTGCTTTGCTCCCCGCCCGGTCCTAACTTACGATCAGGATGGGAGGTGGCGAGGGGAGCGGAGGATCGGGGTGGGAGGCTGCGGGGAAGCAGTATGGGGCTGTGTGATTGTTTAAAAGCCAGCGGCTTTTTACCGCGCGCCGGCTTTTAAACAATCAGGAGAATTCTCTCACGCTGGGATGGCATTCTGATGACAGGCTGGATCGCAGCTGAGCGCTGCCATCCAGCTTGTCATCCTTCAGAGACACTGCAGAGAGCAGGCATTATGGGAACTTCCGATTCCGGTATTCGATATTGTAAAACTATCGGAATTAAGTATCGGAATTCCGATACCGCGAATATCGGCCGATACCCGATATTTCAGTATCGGAATGCTCAACACTAGTCAGCACAGAATGACTGTTGAAACTAAGTACAAGTGTAGCACCCCGAGGGTTCGGCTGCTACAGGGGTATTGCACCTCAAACCAGAGGTGTGATATTCCACTCCCGGGTAAGGATGGAGTGTGGACCAGGACTCAGTAAACTGCATGCACCACACACACCCCATTTCCGAGGAACAGACCAACGGTGCTCCCACTAGACAGAGTGCAGGCACGACAGCTTCTGTTCCTGGCTGGAGTGGGGAGGGGGAAGCACACCCAGTGATGTAGGAGCAGATAGGGGTGGGTCTCTGGGCATAGGTAGGAGCCCATTGGTTGCTAGTCACCTGTGCTCACACATAGAGGGAGGTATATAAGGTGGGCACCATCTTAGATCAGTGTTCAGTTCAGGCAGGAGGAGAAGAGGAGAGGAGCTCAGCCAGAGAGGGCTGACAGGGAGCTGTGGCTCAGTCTGGGCCCAGCTCCAGAGGCAAGCCTGGAATGGAGGCCAGAAGCAACAGAGAGAGAGAGGAGGAGGAACAGAAAGGAAAGTAAGAAAGGAACTGGAACAGAGGAGAAAGGAAGCAAAGAACAGAGAGAAAGGTCCAGAGACACGAAGGCAGAAGGAACCCCATATGCCCAGAGGAGATACTGGGTGAAGGGTTGGCAGAATAGGGTACCGGAACCCAAATTGGTGGAGGCGACTAATCCTCAGCCAAAACCGGAGGTTGTCACCACATCTTGGTGCGACCCCTCACTACATCCACCAGAAAGGCATACCGCATAGGGTCAGGGAAACCGGAGAGAGGTTTCGCCAACAGAAGGCCCGAGGAAGCTGGACAAAGGTGGGTCACTGGTGGGGACGGCCAGTAGAAAGGAAGAGAGGGGAGCTCTGAACCACGCTCTGGAATTGCCTGGGAGTTGACAGAGTCCCTCACCTGGTGGACGCAGCACGGCTTGGGCAGTCATCGCCTGCAGCATTGACCTGAATAACAACCGTGAGTAAAGCTTTGGAAACTGCAATTACAAGTCTCTGTGTTTCATCGCTGCACCAGCACCATTAGTACTGGGACGCTCACACCATTACTCCCATCATTATCCACACTAGCTGCCCTGAGGCAATACTCCTCCCGTGGGGAGTCATCCCATACTCAGCTGCACAAACAACATCAGCCTCAGCGGTCTGCAGCGCAGCGGCGGTCCCCACTGACTGCAATCCACGGGTGGCGTAGTCGGACATTTGTTACAACATTAAGACTGCCACTGGTTTGACCACCCTGGGCACGGACCGGGTCACCGCCACACGGAGACTACAACCCCCAGCGATCCGGCTCCGGGTATTCCCCCTGCACAGCAGCAGCGCACAGGCCCAGGGGGCGCGTCACAAGCACTCCGTGGATCACGGCGTGGGCCGATCCTTTATATACACCTTCCCACCTGCTTGTTTTACCTCTGTCTCCTTCCTTCTCTGGTTCTATGAAGCCAGAGCTGTCAATCAAAGAAGAGGAGGGTGTGGATAGAGGGCAAACAAGCAGGTGGGAAGGTGTATATAAATGATTGGCCCCGTCATGAAGCACCGAGAGTTGCGACTTAGTTTGAACAGTCATTCTGTGCTGACAGTCCCTTTAGGTGGACGAGATCCAGATGCAGCTCATTTCACCGCGTAAGGCTGTGTGCCCACTATGCGCCCACTATGCGTTTTTTAAGCGTTTCCGCAGCGGCAATTGCGCCGCAGGAACGCTTAAACGCTTGGTAGAAGGCCTGCAATGTTCCCCAATGATAATCCGCATGTGCTGTGTACATGCTGCGGAAATTTCCACTGCGGATTATCATTGCGGAAAAATCCGCAGCACTACCAATTATTTTGCGTAAGCGCAGCGTTTTTGCTGCCATTGACTTGCATTGAATCGCTTAATATCCGCATGACTACATGTACACATGCGGATATTAAGCGATTCAATGTGCGGATGGTACCCGGGTCTGGAGAAGAGGAGACTCTCATCCAGACCCCGGTACCATAGTTCCTGTTAAAAAACAAAGAATTTAAAATAAAAAATAAACCTTATACTCACCTTCTGATGGCCGCCGGTCACCTTAGTGATGCGTCCTGGCTCCCTGGCGGCTCGCGATGGTCTAAAAGGACCTTTCATGACGTCATTTAGTCATGTGACGGGTCGCATCGGATAAGGAGACCGGGGGGCATTGGAAGGTGAGCATAATGTTTTTTATTTTTTACCTTTTTTATTCTTTTTTTTAACTAACTTGGTCACACTATATAAAATCCATGCCGGTTGCATGGATTTATATAGTGTGACCAAGTTGTCAAGCACTTTTCCAAGTGATGCTAAAATCGTTTGGAAAGCGCTTGACAACCCGCATGCGAAATCGCATGTGCAAAACGCGTGACAAACGCTTGTCCCTGGCTGAAAAAAACGCATGTAAAATCCGCATGCCAGGGAGATACAGAAACATTCAGGAAAAAACCGGAGCATTTCTGCATCGTGGGCACATAGCCTTAGAGTGCCGCTGTGCAGGCAAAGACTGCATCCCCCTCTTTCTGAGAATCAGTGGGGCTTGAAGGGGTACGGCCCCCCATCAGTTATAAAGCCATGTCATATCATCAGTCATATGAGTGTTATGTGGCAATGGCATTGTCTTGACAGCCAAGGATCCTACTGAAGGCCTCCATGTCTTCCATGATTGTACAACTATGAAGCCCGTCCCATAACTGGGATTAATATGAGATTGGTCATATTACTCTACACTGTAGCGGTAAAGCGATTGGATGTTTTCGGTGACCTGAGCCTGCAAAGTTAAATTCTCCCGTTACATCATTTTTGGCTCCACCACATCTGTTCGTGTTAAAACTAAAAAAAATATCTTCTAGAAATCCTATCGAGTGGATGATGGAATGAAAAAGAAAAAAAAGATGAAGCGGCTGAATCTCTGGAGTTTATTTTGTTCACTTTGCCTCACCAAGAAAAGTAATAAAAAGATCAGAAAATATTTATAAAAACTACAGCTCTAACTGCAAAAAAAGCCCAGATACAACGAATCTACTGAAAAAAAGCCCAGATACAACGAATCTACTGGGAAAAAAGCCCAGATACAACGAATCTACTGGAAAAAAAGCCCAGATACAACGAATCTACTGGAAAAAAGCCCAGATACAACGAATCTACTGGAAAAAAAGCCCAGATACAACGAATCTACTGGAAAAAAAGCCCAGATACAACGAATCTACTGGAAAAAAGCCCAGATACAACGAATCTACTGGAAAAAAGCCCAGATACAACGAATCTACTGGGAAAAAAGCCCAGATACAACGAATCTACTGGGAAAAAAGCCCAGATACAACGAATCTACTGGGAAAAAAGCCCAGATACAACGAATCTACTGGAAAAAAAGCCCAGATACAACGAATCTACTGGAAAAAAAGCCCAGATACAACGAATGTACTGGGAAAAAAAGCCCAGATACAACGAATCTACTGGAAAAAAGCCCAGATACAACGAATCTACTGGAAAAAAAGCCCAGATACAACGAATCTACTGGAAAAAAAGCCCAGATACAACGAATCTACTGGAAAAAAAGCCCAGATACAACGAATCTACTGGGAAAAAAGCCCAGATACAACGAATCTACTGGAAAAAAGCCCAGATACAACGAATCTACTGGAAAAAAAGCCCAGATACAACGAATCTACTGGAAAAAAAGCCCAGATACAACGAATCTACTGGAAAAAAAGCCCAGATACAACGAATCTACTGGGAAAAAAGCCCAGATACAACGAATCTACTGGGAAAAAAGCCCAGATACAACGAATCTACTGGGAAAAAAGCCCAGATACAACGAATCTACTGGGAAAAAAGCCCAGATACAACGAATCTACTGGAAAAAAAGCCCAGATACAACGAATCTACTGGGAAAAAAGCCCAGATACAACGAATCTACTGAAAAAAAGCCCAGATACAACGAATCTACTGAAAAAAAGCCCAGATACAACGAATCTACTGGAAAAAAGCCCAGATACAACGAATCTACTGGGAAAAAAAGCCCAGATACAACGAATCTACTGGAAAAAAAGCCCAGATACAACGAATCTACTGGGAAAAAAGCCCAGATACAACGAATCTACTGGGAAAAAAAGCCCAGATACAACGAATCTACTGGAAAAAAAGCCCAGATACAACGAATCTACTGGAAAAAAAGCCCAGATACAACGAATCTACTGGGAAAAAGCCCAGATACAACGAATCTACTGGGAAAAAAAGCCCAGATACAACGAATCTACTGGGAAAAAAAGCCCAGATACATCGAATCTACTGGAAAAAAAGCCCAGATACAACGAATCTACTGGGAAAAAAAGCCCAGATACAACGAATCTACTGGAAAAAAAGCCCAGATACAACGAATCTACTGGAAAAAAAGCCCAGATACAACGAATCTACTGGGAAAAAAAAGCCCAGATACAACGAATCTACTGGGAAAAAAGCCCAGATACAACGAATCTACTGGGAAAAAAGCCCAGATACAACGAATCTACTGGGAAAAAAAGCCCAGATACAACGAATCTACTGAGAAAAAAGCCCAGATACAACGAATCTACTGGAAAAAAGCCCAGATACAACGAATCTACTGGAAAAAAAAGCCCAGATACAACGAATCTACTGGAAAAAAAAGCCCAGATACAACGAATCTACTGGAAAAAAAGCCCAGATACAACGAATCTACTGGGAAAAAAGCCCAGATACAACGAATCTACTGAAAAAAAAGCCCAGATACAACGAATCTACTGGAAAAAAGCCCAGATACAACGAATCTACTGGAAAAAAAGTTTTATAGCTTTTAGAAGGCAAGGATAAAAAACAAATTGTAAAAGTGAAGATTATCCCACATGCACTTTGTCACCCAAGGATCTGCATAAACTGCAGCCGGCCCATCTCAGCACCACTTCTTTTGTTTGTGCTTTTTCCTTATTGCTTTCTGTGTCTTTTTAAAAGGGTTTTTCCATCATTTTTTTTAAAGTAATTTTTTCCGATATCCAAAGCATTTAAAATTGTGTACGACCCCGTGCAGGATATAATAGAGCGACATTTTATCACACTAGGAATATTCTTATAGTGCCACTAGATGGCGCTCTAATCCTGCATGCAGTAGTGATGCTCCTGTTGGTGCTGCTTTCTATGAATATACATGGATGTTTGGTGCCCAGGAGAGAGCAGAGCTGAAAGGGGATTCTGTTATTAAAGCAAATAAAATGCCAATACTGTGTTATGGAAAGTTCTGCAAATTAAAATACAATTTTGTGTTTTTATTGCCATTCAATACTAATCTGCTGTGGCCGTATGATGGTTCTCAGCTTGTTACAGTGCGATTAGCAGAGCTCTCTGATGTGGTATTTAGGCTCTGGGAAGTTATAACATATATGTTGATAGATCCAAAATAGTTTTACATCCAAAATTCAGTGCTGACTAATGTCACAGCATTTCTAACTTAAATGAATGTAACTAGATGAAATACTATTTTTGCTGCATGCAGCCACCACCAGGGGGAGCTGTTGACTTGTGATTATGTACAGCTAGTATTGGACCCAACCGCAGCAGTAGAAGTCTGTCTCCAGTGAGCGCCCTCTAGTGCCAGCTGTATATAGCTGTAGTGAACTCATGCAGTGCTGGGTCTCAGAGCCGTTGCTACCTTCTTTTATGGTAGATTTGTACCTGATATTCAATGTAGAATTTGATGAATCTGCACTAATTGTGAATATATATTATTCTCATTGCTTCTAAGATATGCTGGGCAAGTAGGTTATCTAATCGCTGGGATGAAGGACGCACAGGAAGCACAAATAGGAGACACTCTGCATTTACTGAAGCAGCCAGTGGCTCTGCCCGGCTTTAAGCCTGCGAAACCCATGGTGTTTGCAGGTGAGTTGAACCCTAATACAAATTAAATGGTCGCTGTACTTGATCTCATTCGATAGATAATGTGCAAAATCCCTTTATAAAGTTCAATTAAGTTGGAGTTACTTTTCAGGGGTTAGATAATCTAAAAGTGTCGGCCAGTAGGGTCTCCCTTCTGTCTAAGTGTAATTTGTCTCTAGCAGCAGAAACCCCCCTATATGGATTACCGGAAGTGGGGCTTGGCCTTCGTCTCTCTGCTCCTGCCTGTCAAACTGTATATGCAGGCTTAACAGAGATTCAGTCTTTCAGTTAATTGCAGACATTTCATTAAGCAATGGCGGAAGCAATACGTGCTGAGTAATGAGAGAAGGGATGTCCCAGGACCTATAGTGCTGACAGAATGCTGATAAAGAGCAATCGTCCACTCCAAAAGAGTGGATGGCAAGTTACAGAGCATGTGTATTGGTACTGTTCCAGGACATACTGTTTTATCTACAGTCCATTTAGAATCAAAACTCTGTTCTACATAATATTGCACATGGAACAGGGTATTATACCAATGTAACTGCAACACGCATAGAAGTCAAAATCTCAGCAGAATTACACCTATAGCCCCCTCAGACTATGCAAAACACCAATTGAGCTTTAACAACTTCAGCTCAAGTGCTCAAAAACTGTGTAACGGGGTCAGAAAGCTATTGTACAGTATACAGTATATATTTTATTAGCGTAATATTAAAACCTGTATTACAAGAGCACTTAGTTCAAGATTCAGCCTCCAGATGGCGTGACATCAGAGATTAGACACATCTGCAAGAGCGTCCTCAACAATGAATATATAGTCAATCACAGGGACTAGACGTGTAATGTATCAGTACAACAGTATAACGAGTGTTGTGTAGAGATGAGCGAACCCGAACTGTAAAGTTTGGGGTTCATACCGGACACCTAGTGTCCAATGCTGAACTCCGAACACTGACAAGTCCGTTTTAAGAGTGAGAGACCTCCTAGCCCTTACTACAACCATTTTACAGCATCAAAGTTTGTGTCTGCATTGACTTCTATGGGGTTTGGGTTCAAGTTCTGGTACCCGAACCAAACTTTGGACTAAAGTTTGGTCGAAACCGAACATCCACGGGGTTCGCTCATCCCTAGTGTAGTGTAAATTCTACATATTTTGCGCCTGAGTACCAGTAATGAGGAGATCCTTACCCATTATGTGCCTGCCACTCTCCTAAACACGCGTTTCACTTTTTTAGCTTCTTCAGAGGGACACAGTATACCAAACACTGCCCCCCGGGCACCAGATGTACCCCACTGTATCAATTCCTTTAAGGCTAAAGTTACAGCTATAGAATAGATTGACCTTGACAATTCAAGTGCTTTCTTGTGGGAAGTATGTGCACCCCCCGATCATTTCAGTGGAGAGCGACCATTCCCAGCCACCTCTATTGAGAATCCATGACAGACACAGGCGCTGTACCCTCGCCTGTCACACTTTAGTAATCCTACTAATTCCTTGTAACAGCCAGGAACGCCTCCATGATTGGATTAGGAGCGGTGATCACAGAGTAGATAAATGCCAGAGAACCTTTACTCTGCAGCCGCATCTTTCATCCCATTAGACTCGGCCTATTTTACCGAAGCCGAGATAATTGAGGAGAGATGTAAGGAAGGAACCTCACGATCCTCCAGGACTAGTCAGCTCAGAGCCGTGACGTGTGGACAAGGTTTTTCTACATTGTCAGGAATTTAGGGAGCGCTGCAGCAAGGGGGTTGGTAATGACACGCCACCGTGATACATAATGCATGGACTGTCTCCTCTCATTTGTTCTTTGAAGCTTGTTTTCCTCGTAAGTGATGCTCGGCGCATGAGAAAAGCCCAAACAATTAACATCAAAAGGGTTTTCTGCGATTTGTAAAATCCTGCGCCCCGCTGATCCCCCGCTGCGGCTCCCCATAGGTGGATTATAATGAGGGCAATCCGGGCTACCGCCCGGGGCCTCCGGTCTCTATGGCCGGATTGCCCTCATTATATGTGCAGCCCCGCGGCACATACCGGCAGACAGTGGCGGGGGGGGGGGCCCCGGACCACTCCCCCAGCAGCGGTGCAGAACCGCTGCTTCTTCTTCGGCCGGGCCAGCACTGCAGCAGTTAACTTCCCTGTGCTGGCCCGGCCGCGTCACTGCTAGGAGACACGGCCCTGTGCGCGGCCGTGTCTCCTAGCTGTGACGTCACGCAGTGCGCGCCCGGCCTGCACTGCTACTTACCACCGGAGAGGAGCAGGAGCCAGGAGGACTGGAGCCGAGCCGGGGGATGGTGAGTGTGTCTGTCTGTGTGTGTGTGAGTGTGAGTCTGTCTGTGTGTATGTATGTGTGTGCAGGCAGATATCATTGTGTGATGTCGGTTTATATGTATTTTTGTGTTTCAAATGTGTTTATGCGTGTATGTATATGTGGGTATATGTTTGTGTGTGTGCGTGACTGCGTGCGGCCTCCTGCTGAGTATAGATGGCGTCGTGTGGCCTCCTGCTGTCTCTGGGGGGGGCGCCGTGCTGCCTCATGCTGTGTATGGATGGCTCCGTGCGGCCTCCCGCTGTGTATAGATGGCACCGTGCGGCCTCCTGCTGTCTCTGGGAGGGGGCGCCGTGTGGCCTCCCGCTGTGTATAGATGTCTCCGTGCGGCCTCCTGCTGTGTATAGGTGGCGCCGTGCGGCCTCCCGCTGTGTATAGATGGCACCATGCGGCCTCCTGCTGTGTATAGATGGCTCCATGCTGCCTCACGCTGTGTATAGATGGCTCCGTGCTGTGTATAGATGGCTCCGTGCGGCCTCCCGCTGTGTATAGATGGCACCGTGTGGCCTCCCGCTGTGTATAGATGGCACCGTGCGGCCTCCCGCTGTGTATAGATGGCACCGTGCGGCCTCCTGCTGTGTATAGATAGCTACGTGCGGCCTCCCGCTGTGTATAGATGGCTACGTGCGGCCTCCCGCTGTGTATAGATGGCTACGTGCGGCCTCCCGCTGTGTATAGATGGCTACATGCGGCCTCCCGCTGTGTATAGATGGCACTGTGCAGCTCCCTGCTGTGTATAGATGGCTACGTGTGGCCTCCCGCTGTGTATAGATGGCTACATGCAGCCTCCCGTTGTGTATAGATGGCTACGTGTGGCCTCCCGCTGTGTATAGATGGCTACGTGCGGCCTCCTGCCGTGTATAGATGGCTACGTGTGGCCTCCCGCCGTGTATAGATAGCTACGTGCGGCCTCCCGCTGTGTATAGATGGCTACGTGCGGCCTCCCGCTGTGTATAGATGGCGCAGTGCGGCCTCCCGCTGTGTATAGATGGCGCAGTGCGGCCTCCTGCTGTGTATAGATGGTTACGTGTCCTCAGTATTGAGTCATAAAATTACCTGCCAGGGACATGCGGATGTGAAGCGTTCTTCACATGCATTTCCGCATGCGGGTTGACAAGCGCTTTCCAAGCGATTTTAGCATCACTTGGAAAGTACTTGACAGCTTGGTCACACTATATAAATCCATGCAACCGGCATGGATTTATATAGTGTGACCGTAAAAGAATGGTAAAAAATAAATCTATAATTACCTTCTGATGGCCTGCCGACGTCAGCGGTCGCGTGACCTGTCACATGACTAAATGACGTCACGGCAGGTCCTTTTCAGACCATCGTGAGCTGCCGGCAAGCCAGGACGCATCGGATAAAGACACCGGGGGCCATCAGAAGGTAAGTATAATATTTTATATTTTATTTTATTCTTTTTTTACAGGTTCTATGGTACCCTGGTCCGGATGAGAGTCTCCTTTTCTCCAAACCCGGGTACCATCCGCACATTGAAACGCATGGAATCTGCATGTACAGATGCAGTGATGCGGATTCCATGTGTTCCAATGCAAGTCAATGGCGGCGAAAGCGCCACGCTTCCGCAAAATAATTGTTATTGCTGCGGATTTTTCCTCAATGATAATCCGCAGCGGAAATTTCCGCAGCATGTGCACAGCACATGCGGATTATCATTGGGGAACATGGCAGACCTTCTATCAAGCGTTTTTTAAGCGTTTCTGCAGCGGAATTGCCGCTGCGGAAAAGCTTAAAAAATGCGTAGTGGGCACACAGCATAAAAAAAATTATTATAATTAATATTGTGCCAAATTAATTTCACGTGAACCATCACATGATCTATCACAGGGGATCATGTGACATGTCATACATACAGGTATATGTGCATGTGTGTGTGGGGGGGGGGGGGGCCGCGCCTTCTAAACTGCCCGGGGCACTTGCTACTCTTAATCCACCCCTGCGGCTCCCCCACACCCACCACCATGCGGCCATACAATAATATAGTATTCGGACTATAAGACGCACCCCCCACTTTCCTCCAAAATTTTGGAGGAAAAAAGTGCATCTTATAGTCCGAAAAATACTGTAATTATTAAGAATAGGAGATTTTTTATTTTTTTTTTAAATGTAGGTACAATTCAATTATTCCCAAGATCTCACCCCATGGATGGATCCTTTGTATTTGCAATTGGTAACAATAGGAATTCCAGAGAATGGAGGACTTAACTACAACTCCCAGTATGTCCTTAGCAATGGTAAGGAGATACTGGGAGTTGTTACCAGTCATCATCAGACTGTGGACCATAAAGGAACCAAAGTACTGATTAGATGCAAGCAGTGGAACTATTAAACGTTTAAAAAGTAACTTACATTTTGGGATATATATTACATGATTTAGGTCCAATAATTTTGAGCAGATTAGTGCGAATCTGAGACCCTGATCACTCAGAAGATCTCTTAGAAGTGAAGAGGTGAGGAGACATGACTATGACTTTCTGCTGCATTTGCTCCGCTCAGTGTACTCTCCTATCTACTGAGCTGCGCTCTTCTAGGAGGTCTTTTAAGCAAAGGAGCAAAGGATTGGGGTCCCCACAAATCTGCTCAGAATTAATGACCCTAAACCACATTAAAAACGTCCCAAAAGTTGATTTACTCTTTAAGGTTAATTTACTTACACACACACACACTGTATACTCCGTACGCACCACACACACTGTATACTCCGTACGCACCACACACACTGTATACTCCGTACGCACCACACACACTGTATACTCCGTACGCACCACACACACTGTATACGGCGTACGCACCACACATACACACTGTATACTCCGTACGCACCACACACACACACTGTATACTCCGTACGCACCACACATACACTGTATATGGCGTACGCACCACACACACTGTATACGGCGTACGCACCACACACACACACTGTATACTCCATACGCAACACACACACACTGAATACGGCGTACGCACCACATACACTGTATACGCCGTACGCACCCCCCACACACACGCTGTATACGCCGTACGCACCACACACACACACTGAATACGGCGTACGCACCACCACACACACACACACACACACTCTGTATGCGCCGTTAGCACCACACACACGGTATACGCCGTACGCAGCCTCTTGCGTGGTAACACCAGCGGAACACTGTCGCAAACACGCCGCCGCCGGGATCAGCCGAATGATTCACTGACTGCCGCCATCTTTGTACAGGAGGAGCGCATGCGCAGTTTTAATGTGACCGCCGCTATCTGCCTGCACAAAGATGGCGGCAGTCTGATTTACTGCGCGGGGAGATAGCTCAAACGAGAGAACACATGAGGGAAGAAGACAGCACAGGGGTGGGGAGAGCAAATGGGGTACACAGGTCAAAGAAGAGATCACATAAGAGGAGAAGACAGCAGATGGGGGAGAGAGAAAGTGCACAGGGGGAGAGAGACAGAGCACAGGGGGGAGACAGCTCAAACGGGACAGCACATGAAGGGAGAACACAGCACAGGAAGGAGAGAGACCGCAGACAAGGGGGATAGCACATGGGGTACACAGGTCAAAGAAGAGAGCACATGAGAGGAGAAGACAGCAGATGGGGGAGAGAGAAAGCGCACAGGGGGAGAGAGACAGAGCACAGGGGGGAGACAGCTCAAACGGGACAGCACATGAGGGGAGAACACAGCACATGAAGGAGAGAGACAGCAGACAAGGGGGAGAGCACATGGGGTACACAGGTCAAAGAAGAGATCACATAAGAGGAGAAGACAGCAGATGGGGGAGAGAGAAAGTGCACAGAGGGAGAGAGACAGAGCACAGGGGGGAGACAGCTCAAACGGGACAGCACATGAGGGGAGAACACAGCACAGGAAGGAGAGAGACCGCAGACAAGGGGGAGAGCACATGGGGTAGACAGGTCAAAGAAGAGATCACATGAGAGGAGAAGACAGCAGATGGGGAGAGAGAAAGCGCACAGAGGGGAAAGAGACAGAGCACAGGGGGGAGACAGCTCAAACGGGACAGCACATGAGGGGAGAACACAGCACAGGAAGGAGAGAGACAGCAGACAAGGGGGAGAGCACATGGGGTAGACAGGTCAAAGAAGAGATCACATGAGAGGAGAAGACAGCAGATGGGGGAGAGAGAAAGCGCACAGAGGGGAAAGAGACAGAGCACAGGGGGGAGACAGCTCAAACGGGACAGCACATTAGGGGAGAACACAGCACAGGAAGGAGAGAGACAGCAGACAAGGGGAAGAGCACATGGGGTAGACAGGTCAAAGAAGAGATCACAGACGGGAGAAGTCAGCACATGGGGGAAAGAGAGAGTGGATAGGTGGGTGAGCACATGGGGGGGAGAGATTCTCAGCGCTGCAAAGCCTGCCCCCATCGTGACATTACTGCCCTCCCGATGCGATAGCATCGGGCCTCCATCTAGTATATACAGTACAGACCAAAAGTTTGGACACACCTTCTCATTTAAAGATTTTTCTGTATTTTCATGACTATGAAAATTGTACATTCACACTGAAGGCATCAAAACTATGAATTAACACATGTGGAATTATATACTTAACAAAAAAGTGTGAAACAACTGAAAATATGTCTTATATTCTAGGTTCTTCAAAGTAGCCACCTTTTGCTTTGATGACTGCTTTGCACACTCCTGGCATTCTCTTGATGAGCTTCAAGAGGTAGTCACCGGAAATGGTCTTCCAACAATCTTGAAGCAGTTCCCAGGGATGCTTAGCACTTGTTGGCCCTTTTGCCTTCACTCTGCGGTCCAGCTCACCCCAAACCATCTCGATTGGGTTCAGGTCTGGTGACTGTGGAGGCCAGGTCATCTGGCGTAGCACCCCATCACTCTCCTTCTTAGTCAAATAGCCCTTACACAGCCTGGAGGTGTGTTTGAGGTCATTGTCCTGTTGGAAAATAAATGATGGTCCAACTAAACGCAAACCGGATGGAATAGCATGCCGCTGCAAGATGCCATGGTAGCCATGCTGGTTCAGTATACCTTCAATTTTGCATAAATCCCCAACAGTGTCACCAGCAAAGCACCTCCACACCATCACACCTCCTCCTCCATGCTTCACGGTGGGAACCAGGCATGTAGAGTCCATCCGTTCACCTTTTCTGCGTCGCAGAAAGACACGGTGGTTGGAACCAAAGATCTCAAATTTGGACTCATCAGACCAAAGCACAGATTTCCACTGGTCTAATGTCCATTCCTTGTGTTCTTTAGCCCAAACAAGTCTCTTCTGCTTGTTGCCTGTCCTTAGCAGTGGTTTTCTAGCAGCTATTTTACCATGAAGGCCTGCTGCACAAAGTTTCCTCTTAACAGTTGTTGAAGAGATGTGTCTGCTGCTAGAACTCTGTGTGGCATTGACCTGGTCTCTAATCTGATCTGCTGTTAACCTGCGATTTCTGAGGCTGGTGACTCAGATAAACTTATCCTCAGAAGCAGAGATGACTCTTGGTCTTCCTTTCCTGGGGCGGTCCTCATGTGAGACAGTTTCTTTGTAGCGCTTGATGGTTTTTGCAACTGCACTTGGGGATACATTCAAAGTTTTCCCAATTTTTCAGACTGACTGACCTTCATTTCTTAATGTAATGATGGCCACTCGTTTTTCTTTACTTAGCTACTTTTTTCTTGCCATAATACAAATTCTAACAGTCTATTCAGTAGGACTATCAGCTGTGTATCCACCAGGCTTCTGCACAACACAACTGATGGTCCCAACTCCATTTATAAGGCAAGAAATCCCACTTATTAAACCTGACAGGGCACACCTGTGTAGTGAAAACCATTTCCGGTGACTACCTCTTGAAGCTCATCAAGAGAAGGCCAAGAGTGTGCAAAGCAGTCATCAAAGCAAAAGGTGGCTACTTTGAAGAACCTAGAATATAAGACATATTTTCAGTTGTTTCACACTTTTTTGTTAAGTATATAATTCCACATGTGTTAATTCATAGTTTTGATGCCTTCAGTATGAATGTACAATTTTCATAGTCATGAAAATACAGAAAAATCTTTAAATGAGAAGGTGTGTCCAAACTTTTGGTCTGTACTGTATATATATTACATATTCTACAAGCAGGGCTTGTGGATTGTCCATTATTCTAATATACAACATATAAAGTGCAGTGCAGGAGGGGAAGGCGAAGGACCTGACTAATCCCCCCAAATATTAATGATAGTGTGTAAAATAATCACAGGCTGCAATTACCCACAATGTTTTTTAGTTTTGTTTTTTTAAACAATTAAAATCAACTTTTTCTTGTGGTTGTAAATGTGAAATAACAGTGAGAGCCATGATGACATCACAATGCACATGACATCATAGACATGACAGCTGGAGTAGAATGTATGAAGCTCTGCACCAGAGCCATCTTGTGTCACTAGGATCTGACAGCTGGAAGGGGACGAGTCCAGGTAGGGAGCACATTACTTTTAAGCTTTGGTATACTTATAGCGTATCCCCCGGATTTATCATGGATCTCCAGAAACACTCTGTAATAAGACATTTTCAGGACCACCCCTTACCTAAATGAGGAGTCACTGATGATCTGTTGATATGAACAAGTATGGCAGCTAAACCCCCAGCAATGAGCTGCTATATTGCTGGGGAAGCAGCGTTTTCCATGCCCCCTATAGCAGGAGGATGACAATGTGATGATACATATTTGTTGGGGGTCTTCCAGCGCTTTGCACTGGCTCCCCACTATGGCAGACTACAATGGAGCTCGCCCCCTATGTCACCCCTATGCTCTAGTAAGGCATGGAGATAGGGGGGGCTCAAGTTGGGACATCTTTATGGGGCTCCATTTTTGGATCGTTTTGCCATTGACGTGGTAGAATTACAGCACTTTGTAACAGAAATTTAGTAGCGTATGCCATCATTCTCTGTTGTCAGCTCTTTTGTTCCTGTTGAATTCGGGGGGACATTGGAGTTGTAGGTTACTGGGGTCAGGAATGGCAGTATGGGGTCCTGGGTGGTATTTTAGTACATAGAGCAGTAGGTAATATAGATAAAATAAAAGGCTCCTTTTAAATGTGCCTCATAGAATTATAAAATGAGGTCGGGGTTTTGTCTTTTTATTGAATTAATTTTTTGTTGATGTTGTAAACTGGATCCATAAAAAGCAGTGACAGTGTTAATGACAACACCGGGCGCGTGACGTCATCGACATCCCATGACATCACAGATGAAATAGAATGTGCACATTTCTAAACCGGAATCATTTTATGTCTTTAACCCCGGACAGCTTGAAGGAGACTGGTCCAGGTAAGCGTCTCTTCACACAATCTTGGGGTCCTGTTTACACATCATGTAGCTGGGGGTGTTTGTGGTGAAGTTCAGCACTGCACCATTTTGCCCCCCAAAAAATCAGAGCCAACACATCTGTGTCATGTGCTTATTGCTGTGATTGTCAAGGTGATGCCTTTAGGGATCGCTGACACTGCTGAGTAGCCGGCATATAACTCGGATGAGTATAGCACTCACTCCAATGTTATACTATGGGGCAGTGCCAACTAGTGTTTATTTTCTCATGCCAAGTCGGCATGAGAAAAAAATTGCTGCATGCTGCAATTGGCAGAGTATATCAGACGACGCGCCCATACAAGTCTATGGATACGTGAAAAACATCGGACTGCACTCAGATGTCATCCGAGTACAGTCCAATATACACCGGCTGACTCACACAATTGAGAAGATGGAGAAATTAAATGCTCCATCTTCTCCACACCTGTGATCCGAATCTCGCATGCGAGAGAATTGGATCACAAACACAATATTATTGATATTTTCCATTGAAGTAAGGCCCCCATAAGGCGAAGGTCTGGACAGTAAGAAACCCTTCCAGTGTCAATGACCACCTAATGGTTCAAAAATATCTACCCCACTTTTTGCTATAAAGTGTAGATTGAGCATCCCAGAATGCCAAAGGGGATCCAGAAACCAGAATATTTAATACCTTATTTCAATCAGACTTCACCAATCTTTTTTTTTTGGTTTGTCCCATAGGGCGGAACGTTAAATCGTCTGAAGAAACGCAGTGAGAAGGCATTCGTCTTGACTAGCGGGGAGGTTACTCCTTTGCTACAGGAGTCTGACAGGTAAGTGGACATTTTATCTCATCCATCAATTCCTCCCCTTGTAGATTTATTGCAGAATTGCCATTTTAATCACCCAAAAAGCACATTGACCGGATATTTAACCAACTCACCACTTAGTTCAATCTAGCAATTTTAGGACTTCAATCCTGAAATACTTATTGGGTATAATGGCTCCACCGACTTAATTTCTAATATGTCCATTTTCCAACTTCAACCAAGAGGATATGCTGGTCTTGGAATATTTTCACTAGAACCGGTATAACTACGTCCATCATGCTCCTCCAGTTAGGAGGATAGACTGGGACATTGATGGTTTATCAGACCCACACTGGCGAATCCAGATCCAACTTCCATTAGGAGGGCAGACTGCTATACGGTGGGGAAAATAAATATTTAATACACTGCCGATTTTGCAAGTTTTCCCACCTACAATGAATGTAGAGGTCTGTAATTTTTATCGTAGGTCACTTCACCTGTGAGAGACCGAGTTTAAAAATAAAATCCAGAAAAATCACATTGTATGATTAACATTACATAATTCATTTGCATTTTATTGCATGAAATAAGTATTTGATACAATAGAAAAATAGAACTTAATATTTGGTACAGAAACCTTTGTTTGCAATTACAGAGGTCAGATATTTCCTGTAGTTCTTGACCAGGTTTGCACATAATAAAGCAGAGATTTTGGCCCTCTCCTCCATACGGATCTTCTCCAGATCTTTCAGGTTTCGGGGCTGTCTCTGGGCAATATTGAGTTTCAGCTCCCTCCAAAGATTTTCTACTGGGTTCAGGTCTGGAGACTGGCTAGACCACTACAGGACCTTGAAATGCTTCTTATGGAGCCACGCCTTAGGTTGCCCTGGCTGTGTGTTTCGGATCATTGTCATGCTGGAAGACCCAACCACAACCCATCTTCAATGTGCTTACTGAGGGAAGGAAGATACATGACCCCATCCATCCTCCCTTCAATACATTGCAGTCCTGTCCCATTTGCAAAAAAAAGCACCTCCGAAGTATGAGGTTTCCCCCGCAATGCTTCATGGTTGGGAGAGTGTTCTTGGGGTTGTACTCATCCTTCTTCTTTCTCCAAACAAGGTGAGTGGAGTGGACACCAAAAAGTTCTATTTTGATCTCATCTGACCACATGACCTTCTCCCATGCCTCCTCTGGATCATCCAGATGGTTATTGGCAACTTCAAACAGGCCTGGATATGTGCTGGGGTGAGCACTGGACCTTGTGTGCCCTGCAGGATTTTAATCCATGATAGCGTAGTGTGTAACTAATGGTAATGTTTGAGACTGTGGTGCCAGCTCTATTTAGGTCATTGACCAGGTCCTCCCATGTAGTTCTGGGCTGATTCCTGACGTTTCTCAGAATCATCCTTACCCCACGAGGCGAGATCTTGCATGGAGCCCCAGACCGAGGAAGACTTAATCATCTTGTGTTTCTTCCATTTTCTAATAATTGCGCCAACAGTTGTTGCCGTCTCGTGAAGCTGCTTGCTTATTGTCCTGTAGCCCATCCCAGCCTTGTGTCTTTTATACAGGTAATAAGTTCAAACAAGTGCAATTAATACAGGTAATGAGTGCAGAGTAGGAGGGCTTCTTAAAGAAAAGCTAACAAGTATGTGAGAGCCAGAATTCTTGCTGGTTGGTAGGTGATCAAATACTTATTTCATGCAATAAAATGCAATTTAATTATTTAAAAATCATATAATGTGATTTTCTGATTTTTAGATTTTGTCTCTCACAGATGAAGTGACCTACGATAAAAATGACAGACCTCTACGCTCTTTGTAGGTAGGAAAACTTGCAAAATCGGCAGTGTATCAAATACTTATTTTCTCCACTGTAGTGCTGTCCAACATGACACCATCAAGCTCATCTTACCACTCCATACCAGGAGGGTAGATTGGGGCATTAACAGTTTAATCACTTTGTGTCCACAAGGCCATCTCTTCCAACTAGGAGCCTTAACTGGACTTACAGTGGTTTTATTCAGCTTATTGCAGCCATGTCCAGCTTGCACCTCCAACAAGGAGAGTAAACTGAAATGTAGATGTTTATCAGCTTAAATGCTGAGCAGTCCATCCTATGACACCGGACCAGGAGGAGCAGCTGGACTTACGCTGGTTTTGCTCAGCTCAGCCATACCCAACTTACAAATCCAACTTAAAGGATAACCTGGAAACTAAATGGTTAACCAACTTAAACGCCAACCAGTCCAATTTATGACTCCAGACCCCGAATATTAATTGAACTTACAATGATTTCATGTGTCTTATGACCAGTGGCGTAACTAGAGTCTGAATATATATATCCCGAATATGTCCCCCATTCTGCCGCTGTTCTTTATTGTATAAAAAAAAAACTAAGCCATTATACTCACCAGGGGTGTACATTCGAGTCATGGGGCTCCAGAGCTTAAGTATAACGCACTTCCCATAGTCCTTCATATAGTATAATGCATCCCATAGTCCTCCATATAGTATAATGCATCCCATTCTCCTCTATATAATATACTGTACAGCCCATAGTCGTCCATAAAGTATAATGCACAGCTCCTAGTCATACATGTAGTATAATGCACCCCATAGTTTTCAATAAAGTATAAAGCACCTCCACAGTCATACATAGTAGTATAATGCACCACATCATAATATATAGCAGTATAATTCACCCCCATAGTCATATATGGTAATATATTGTACCTCCATAGTCATATAAAGTAGTGTAATGCACCCCATAGTCATATATAGTAGTATAATGCACCTCCATAGTCATATATAGCAGTATAATGCACCCCCATCGTCATATATAGCAGTATAATGCACCCCATCGTCATATATAGCAGTATAATGCAAGCCATAGTCCTATATAGCAGTATAATGCACCCCCAGTCATATATAGTAGTATAATGCACCCCATAGACATGTACAGTAGTATAATGCATCCTCATAGTCATATATAGTAGTATAATACACTTCATAGTCATCCATAGAAGTATAATGCACCCCCATCGTCACATAAAGCAGTATAATGCACTCCATAGTCATATAAGGCAGTATAATGTACCCCATATAGTTTATATAGTAGAATAATGCACCCCATAGTCATATGTAGCAGTATATTGCACCTCCTGGTCATATATAGTTGTATAATGTACCCCCATAGTCATATATAATAGTATACTGCACCCCCATAGTCATATACACTAGTATAAAGCATCCCATAGTCATATATAGTAGTATAAAGCACCCCATAGTCATATATAGTAGTATAAAGCACCCCATAGTCATTTATAGTAGTATAATGTACCCCCATAGTCATATATAGTAGTATAATGCACCCCACTGTCATATCAGTATAATGCACCCCCATAGTCATATATAGTAGTATAATGCACCCACATAGTCATATATAGTAGTATAATACACCTTCATAGTCATATACAGAAGTATAATGCACCCCTTTAGTCATCCGTAGTAGTATAATACAACCCCAATAGTCATCCGTAGTAGTATAATACAACCCCCATAGTCATATATAGTAGTGTAATGCACCTCCATAGTCATAAATAGTAGTATAATGCACCACCATAGTCATAAATAGTAGTAAAATGCACCCTATAGTCATATATAGCACTATATTGCACTTCAGTCATATATAGCAGTATAATGTACCCCCATAGTCATATATAGCAGTATAATGTACATCATAGTCATATATAGCAGTATAATGCACCCTTATAGCCATATATAGTAGTATAGTATACCCCATATTCATATATAGTAGTATAATGTACTCCATAGTCATATAGCAGTATAATGCACCCCGTAGTCATATATAGTAGTATAAAGCACCTCATAGTCATATATAGTGTTATGGGTCCGGGGGGTAGAACCTCTGTGCTATGGTGCAAGGAGGGACCCAGAGGGGCGTAACTAAGTATCAACCCGGACCGACCCTGGTCGTACGGCGGCTAACGACTCCGTGACCAGGGAGGGACCGAGCCGAGGGACCAGGTGCTACTCTGGGGATGACCTTGTAAGGGAGCAGGTGACCTTCACGGTACAGATGGCAGGGACTGACCGGAATAGCAGGTAGGCTCAGCAGGCAGGCTGGCGAGCAGGAGTCTCTAGGTGGGCTGGCAGGTGGTCACGGCAAGTGACGGCAGGAGTCTCTAGGTGGTCACGGCAAGTGACGGCAGGAGTCTCTAGGTGGGCTGGCAAGTGGTCACGGCAAGTGAAGGCAGGAGCCTCCAGGAAGGCACGGCAGGTAACAGGCAGGTCACAGGCAAGTGCTCCCAGGTGAGCGGGCTGACAGGCACGGCAGGTACCAGGCAGGCAACAGGCAAGTGCTCCCAGGTGAGCGGGCTGGCAGGCACGGCAGGTAACAGGCTGGTGGGCAAGACTGGTAGTCAGGCTAGCAGCGGGACCTGAGGGCTGAAGCAGAAGTCAGAAACACTGTGCAACAACTTTTGCTCGGGCACCTCCATTTTGGAGGAGGTGCCTT